>NC_060147.1:1952500-2202909 GCF_021461385.2 Schistocerca piceifrons
CCAGTTAGCTCTAACACGATGTCAGACCTCGGTATCTGTCAACCTTATTTTGGCTACTAGCGCTCAGGTGCAATATTGCCGGGCCTAGCCCGGATTTTGTCATTAATTGATATCCTTGTATACTGTATTTTTAGTAGTTGGTTTGGCAAGTGCACTTGCGTATGGTATTTATGTTTTCCCTCCCTCCCCCCCCCTCTTCCTCCTTCGTGTAAACTGATTTTGGTAAGATTGCTAGGTGGCCTGTGGTCTTTTACTACCTAAGTAAGTTTCCCCGCTGCCGCAGCCGTAACATGTTTTGACCTGCAAGCGGCCCATGTTGGCTAGAGTTTGAATGTGGTCTGCGCTGTTGAAATCCGCAAACTTTCTATAAGGAAGCAAATTATTTGAGCTAGTCATGTTCGTGTTGTTGTGTTAATTGAGATACCTTTCGGAAATTTTATCACTCTTTTAAAGAAGGAATAGGAAGGAGTAACTTCAATTGTAAATTATACATTTGTGCTTCACATTATAAAATTTAACTGTATTAGGTGAAAGTATGTAGTTTAATGCACAATGATTATTTGTTAATATATCAAGTTGTAAACAGTTTTGTATGGCAGTGATTCAAACGACACAACTAAGTTTCTCCGTTCACCTGTGGCATATAACATTCTTATTACCTCATATTGTAAGCAGCTCGATTTGTCTGTGTCACTGTAATTTGTAAGCCACAGTGTAATTTATTACAATTAATTAATGGTTTTGGGGAAATAAACCTTGAATTGTACGTGCCCTTTTCATTAATCAAATCCCATCCAAATCGTCGGCTCACCACTTTTCAGAGGAAACAAGCCTCCGAGGTCCATTTTCTGTGAACAGTCGTGGACGTCCAACCATTTATCGCCTAGTGATAGTTTCACTGTCATCCCACCTCTTCCCGCAGATGCTCACGGCAGTAGCACGTCAACATTCGACCAACTTGGCCGCTTTCGAGATACTCGTTCACAGGCTCTGCCCTTTGTCAAAGTCTCTTATCTCGGCGTGTTTCCCAGTTTTCGGCCCACACCTCCGCTTCGGTGGTCTCCCGTCCCTGTCTGCCCCGCTCACGAAGTTCTCCTACCGCGCCACGTGCCACGTGCTCGCACCACGACCAGTCGGTATCAAACGCCGCGGCGGGCAACGGTCGCCGGGTCAGTACGTGTCGTCTTTCCGGCCCGAGCTCACTGCTCTCCTCGCCTCCTCAACACAGGGTCACTCAAAACCCCTTCAATGCCATTAGGGCAGACAAGTGTAGGGCGGTACCGTTATTTCTTAGCAGTGACAGTACAGAATCACTCGGCCGTCGGTCGCCCTCCTAGCGGTTGACCTTTGCCTTCTCTGTGCACTACGAATACTTGCATGGCTGGACACGTTACGCATTTCTTCCAGAATATATTCATCGACACAGACTTTAGTTACAATGAAATGATAAATACCACATGCTTCTCCTTGACTTATGTTACTTTTTGACTCCTACTACAAGAGACATATCAGGAAATTAAATCGTGACGACAGAAAAACCTATATAATAATTTTGATTCGTCACACATTCCGCTTACCAGGTCCTTCAATCTGCCTACAGCACTGTCAGTGGACAGGCACGTTGAGCAATTGGAATCGGCCCGTACTTCCACAGTGTAGGCAAGTAGTCTCCACCAACACATTCCACTCCGACAAGCTCATTAGACATTTCGGAAATTTCGCACGATTCGTACCATTTTTCTGATCTATAAAAAACAAAATGTGCGTTTAGTTTGATACTTTGTACTTTTATGGTCCCTCCTTTTTTAACGATCTATATAAATACTTCTTAAGCAATAGAACCCAGTACGTTGTCCTCGATGGTGAGTGTTCATCGGAGGTGAGGGTATCATCTGGAGTGCCCCAGGGAAGTGTGGTAGGTCCGCTGTTGTTTTCTATCTACATAAATGATCTTTTGGATAGGGTGGATAGCAATGTGCGGCTGTTTGCTGATGATGCTGTGGTATACGGGAAGGTGTCGTCGTTGAGTGACTGTAGGAGGATACAAGATGACTTGGACAGGATATGTGATTGGTGTAAAGAATGGCAGCTAACTCTAAATATAGATAAATGTAAATTAATGGAGATGAATGTGAAAAAGAATCCCATAATGTATGAATACTCCATTAGTAGTGTAGCGCTTGTCGCAGTCACGTCGATTAAATATTTGGGCGTAACATTGCAGAGCGATATGAAGTGGGACAAGCATGTAATGGCAGTTGTGGGGATGGCGGATAGTCGTCTTCGGTTCATTGGTAGAATTTTGGGAAGATGTAATTCAAATGTAAAGGAGACCGCTTATAAAACACTAATACGACCTATTCTTGAGTACTGCTCGAGCGTTTGGGATCCCTATCAGGTCGGATTGAGGGAGGAGATAGCAGCAATTCAGAGGCGGGCTGCTAGATTTGTTACTGGTACGTTTGATCATCACGCGGGTGTTACGGAAATGCTTCAGGAACTCGGGTGGGAGTCTCAAGAGGAAAGGGGGTGTCCTTTTCGTGAATCGCTACTGAGGAAATTTAGGGAACCGGGATTTGAGGCTGACTGCAGTACAATTTTACTGCCGCCAACTTACATTTCGCGGAAAGACCACAAAGATAAGAGATTAGGGCAGTCATTTTTCCCTCGTTCTGTTTGGGAGTGGAGCAGGGAGAGAAGATGCTACTTGTGGTACGAGGTACACTCCGCCATGCACTGTATAGTGGATTGCGGAGTATGTATGTAGATGTAGATGAAATAATGTACATGCTCGTTTGTTCAAAATCATACAGTTCCAAAAGTTCTTCACCAGTTGCACCGAAATTTTCACAAAATATTGCATTCCAATATGAGCGTGTTTTTTTTACATACGTACTCGAGCGGCATATGGTATATACGATTACAGCAGTATTATGTGACACACAGATAAACGCTATGGCGCTCCATAGGTATGGAAAATATGTTCGTATTCGACTCCAACTTTGTGTTAAGATTTCAAAGCAATCAGCGAGAAACTTTCGGACATTAACGATTTTGTACAAACATACATTTACATCTATAAACGAAATTTCTCATGTTATTATGTAACTATTTTCAATATGTATAAATAAATATGGACACACATGTTCAGAAAAAACGGAACACCTTGAACGACTACAGATAAGACGTCCTTATTCACAGGACATGTACATTAGTATGTTGTACAGAAACGATAAAAATCTGACGGCAGGTTCAACGTCAAGATGGATATCGCGGCGCAACATCACCTGCGGCTTTCGCTGTCGCTGTACACCCAAGGTGACGAATCAGCAGTGCAGACGTGCAGGATGCCTCGCAGGTGTGTCCACGAACCGTACTGTCAAATGAGTCAGTTTGAAAGAGGGCGCATTGATGGCATGAAAGAATGTGACGCGTTCATTCCGGAAACAGCTGCTCGTGTGGGACGAACAGTTTCGGCAGCGCAACGGGTTCTACATCTACATCTACATCCATATTCCAGAAGCCACCTGGCGGTGTGTGGCGGAGGGTACCTTGAGTACCTCTATCGGTTCTCCCTTCTATTCCAGTCTCTTATTGTTCGTGGACAGAAGGATTGTCGGTATGCTTCTGTGTGGGCTCTAATCTCTCTGATTTTACGCTCACGGTCTCTTCGCGAGATATACGTAGGAGGGAGCAATATACTGCTTGACTCCTCAGTGAAGGTATGTTCTCGAAACTTTAACAAAAGCCTGTACCGAGCTACTGAGCGTCTCTCTTGCAGAGTCTTCCACTGGAGTTTATCTATCATCTTCGTAACGCTTTCGCGATTACTAAATGATCCTGTAACGAAGCGCGCTGCTCTCCGTTGGATCTTATCTATCTCTTCTATCAATCCTATCTGGTACGGATCCCACACTGCTGAGCAGTATTCAGGCAGTGGGCGAACAAGCGTACTGTATCCTACTTCCTTTGTTTTCGGATTGCATTTCCTTAGGATTCTTCCTCTGAATCTCAGTCTGGCATCGTCTTTACCGACGATCAACTTTATACGACCATTCCATTTTAAATCACTCCTAATGCGTACTCCCAGATAACGTATGGAATTAACTGCTTCCGGTTGCTGACCTGCTATATTGTAGCTACATGATAAGGGATCTTTCTTTCTATGTATTCCCAGCACATTACACTTGTCTACATTGATATTCAATTGACATTCCCTGCACCATGCGTCAATTCGCTGCAGATCCTCCTGCATTTCAGTACAATTTTCCATTGTTACAACCTCTCGATATACCACAGCATCATCCGCAAAAAGCCTCAGTGAACTTTCGATGTCATCCACAAGGTCATTTATGTATATTGTGAATAGCAACGGTTCTACGACACTCCCCTGGGGCACACCTGAAATCACTCTTACTTCGGAAGACTTCTCTCCATTGAGAATGACATGCTGCGTTCTGTTATCTAGGAACTCTTCAATCCAATCACACAATTGGTCTGATAGTCCATATGCTCTTACTTTGTTCATTAAACGACTGTGGGGAACTGTATCAAACGCCTTGCGGAAGTCAAGAAACACGGCATCTACCTGGGAACCCGTGTCTATGGCCCTCTGAATCTCGTGGACGAATAGCGCGAGTTCCAGTGCCTCAATAATATAGTGCACTTAAGTTTTTATGACACACTATACCAACATGCTGCCACAAGTCAAGAAAAGCGAAAATCACATTTTATGCTGAAGAAAAAAAGTGGTCGAACATGCCCGGAGTCTGCCCTCTACACTTTTAGCGCATGCAAATTCCTCAACAGGCCACAGCAAAAATGGTTCAAATGACTGAGTACTATGGGACCTAACATCTGAGGTCATGAGTCCCCTGGAACTTAGAACTTCTTAAACCTAAATAATCTAAGGACATCACACACATCCACGCCCGAGGCAGGATTCGAACCTGCGACCGTAGCAGTCGCGCGGTTCCAGACTGTAGCGCCTAGAACCGCTCGGCTACACCGGCCGGCAGGCCACAGCACCCCACGCACAGTAAGCTAAGCCCCTATTACAGAAGGCAAGCGTATCAGTCCCGGTGATCACTCAGCTACTGATGAAGGATGTGATGTACACTTTCGAAAGCTCGAGTTTCAACTGACCCACGATAACCATTACTCTGTGTGTGTGTGTGTGTGTGTGTGTGTGTGTGTGTGTGTGTGTGTGTGTACGTGGCGAGGAGACGAAGGCGACACGCGCCGCGCCGGTCTATTTATACGGCTGTGCTGGTCCACGGCGAGGCTACCGTGCAGGCGGCGGGAACCGGCTGCAGCGAAAGCGATCTCTGTGTGGCGGCACGCGACGTAGCTGAAGGCGGCCACAGCTGACCCTGGCAGGCGGCCCGCTCTGCTCTGCTCTGCCGTGCCGTGTCCTGTCCTGTCTCCACACCCTCACACTTCTTCCTCTGCCCTGTAAGGATCGTGCCTTCGCCCGTTACGCGTCCCCATCTCTTCCTTGGCCTTTTCACACTTCTCCACCTACAGGATTACACTTTCCGACTTTGTACACTACTTCGCCGCAATTCATTGTGACGACACCCTTACTCCATTTCCTTCTTCTACTGTTGGAGAAAAAAAGGCTGCATTCGTTTGAGTTACGGCGCTACGATCAAATAAAATACCACTGCACTGTGTCGAAATACACCGAAACCAGACGAATGAGGTTTGCTGGCAACTTGCGGAATCAACGGGAAACCGGCAGGATGTGCGAACAGGGGTACGCCAAACGGACTCTACAACCATTCTGAAGGTGGCAGGGGTAAAATACAGGGAGCGAAAGGCTATTTACTATTTGTACAGAAACCAGATGGCAGTTATAAGAGTCGAGGAACATGAAAGGGAAGCCGTGTTTGGGAAGGGAGTGAAACACGGTTGAGGCCTGTTCTTGTTGTTATTCAATCTGTATATTGAGCAAGCAGTAAAGGAAACAAAAGAAAAATTCGGAGTAGATATTAAAATTCATGGAGAAGAAATAAAAACTTTGAGGTTCGCCGATGACATTGTAATTCTGTCAGAGATAGCAAACGACCTGGAAGAGCAGGTGAACGGAATGGACAGTGTCTTGGAAGGAGGGTATAAGATGAACATCAACAAAAGCAAAACCAGGATAATGGAATGTAGTCGAATTAAGTCGGGTGATGCTCAGGCAATTAGATTAGGAAATGAGACACTTAAAGTAGTAAAGAAGTTTTGCTATTTGGGCAGCAAAATAACTGATGATGGTCTAAGTAGAGAGGATATGAAATGCCGACCGGCCATGGCAAGGAAAGCGTTTCTGAAGAAGAGAAATTTGTTAACTTCGAGTATAGATTTAGGTGTCAGGAAGTCGTTTCTGAAAGTATTTGTATGGAGTGTAGCCATGCATGGAGTATAGCCATGTATGGAGTATAGCCATGTATGGAGTATAGCCATGTATGGAGTATAGCCATGTATGGAGTATAGCCATGTATGGAGTATAGCCATGTATGGAAGTGAAACACGGACGGTAAATAGTTTAGACAAGAAGGGAATAGAAGCTTTCGAAATGTGGTGCTACAGAAGAATGCTGAAGATTAGATGGGTAGGTCACATAGCTAATGAGGTGTTGAATAGGATTGGGGAGAAGAGGAGTTTGTGACACAACTTGACAAGAACAAGGGATCGGATGTTAGGACATGTTCGGAGGCATCAAGGAATCACTAATTTAGTATTGGAGGACAGCGTGGAGGGTAAAAATCGTAGAGGGAGACCAAGAGATACACTAAGCAGATTCAGAAGGATGTAGGTTGCAGTAGGTACTGGGAGATGAAGAAGCTTGCACAGGATAGAGTAGCATGGAGAGCTGCATCAAACCAGTCTCAGGACTGAAGACCACACAACAACAACAACAACAACCACAACCATTGCGGGAATCTGTGTATCAACAGATGAAGCGGAAATAGGAGGAACGAGAAGTCGTATAGACAAGAGAGAAAGTATATCAGGAACAGAAGACAGGCGTACAGTGTAATACAAAGAAGGCGAATGGTCGACTTGGCTTTCTCAGAAGAATCCTGGGGAAGCGTGGCTCGTGTTTCACGTATAACGGAGATCGCGAGCCATTCTTGGATCCTGTTCGAGTATTCCACATTACAGAAAGACACGGAAGCAATTCAGGGGCGGGCTGCTACATTTGTTACCGGTAGGTTAGATCAAAACGCGAATGTTACGCTGACCATATGTGAACTCAAATGGGAATCCCTGGAGGGGAGAAATAGTTCTTTTCGGGAAATACTATTTACAAAATTTAGATGACCGGCATTTGCGATCGTACTGCTAACAACAACAATCTCGTCAAGGACTGCGACGAGTAAATCTGCATCTACATAACTGCTCTCCAGGTCAGAGTCACGTTTGGCAGAGTGTTTATACAACGACTGTCAGACTGTTTCTCCACCGTTTAACTCTCGAACTGCACTTGGGAAAGTTTAACACCTAAACCTTTTTTGCGAGTTCTCTGATTTGACTGGAAGCCGGTTGTTAGGAACGGAATTAAAATACTTTTTGAAATCTAGAGGCATGCCCGTTTACTCCGAAGTATCTCATAACATTGGTCAATAGTGTACTTCACAGGATTTCACTGCAATTCGATGTTAATGATACGGCTTTGTAATTGAGCGGGTTACTCCTGTTTCCTTTGCTTTATGTTGCGGCGCGACTCGTGCAGCTTTGCAGTCTGTAGGAGCGCATCAATCAACGTGCGAGCTGTTATGAACGATTCCTAAAAGCGGAGATATTTTATCAGCGTACTCCTTGAAAAAGGCGAGAGGAATCAGAGGTCAGAGCAGGCCTAGTTTCTCCCTGGCTCCATTTGCGAGTGGGTCGAAGAAGGGAGTACGTAGCTGAGCGGAGCAAAATCGACAAATGTAAAGTTAATTTCCGGTGTACCGCAAGAAAGTAGGGTAGGACTGTTACTGTTCACAATGTATATAAATGATCTCCTACAAAGTGTCGGATGCTCTCTAAAGCTGTTCGCAGATGATGCGGTTGTGTGTAACAGAGTAGCAACGCCAGAAGATAGTAACGATTTGCGGAATGACCTCCGAAGACATGATGAATCGTGCACACTAAGGCAACTGACCCCGAACAAAAATAAATGTAACATAATGTGCATATATAGGAAAAGATATATACACTACTGGCCATTAAAATTGCTACACCACGAAGATGACGTGCTACAGGCGCGAAATTTAGCCGACAGGAAGAACATGCTGTGATATGCAAGTGATTAGCTTTTCAGAGCATTCACACAAGGTTGGCGCCGGTGGAGACACCTACAACGTGCTGACATGAGGAAAGTTTCCAACCGATTTCTCATGCACAAACAGCAGTTTACTGGCGTTGCCTGGTGAAACGTTGTTGTGATGACTCGTGTAAGGAGGAGAAATGCGTACCATCACGTTTCCGACTTTGATAAAGATCATATTGTACTCTATCGCGATTGCGGTTTATCGTATCGCGACATTGCTGCTCACGTTGGTCGAGATCCAATGACTGTTAGCAGAATATGGAATCGGTTGGTTCAGGAGGGTAATACGGAACGCCGTGCTGGATCCCAACGGCCTCGTATCAATAGCAGTCGAGGTGACAGGCATCTTATCCGCACGGCTGTAACGGATCGTGCAGCCACGTCTCGATCCCTGAGTCAACAGATGGGGACGTTTGCAAGACAACAACCATCTGCACGAACAGTTCGAAGATGTTTGCAGCAGCATGGACTATCAGCTCGGAGACCATGGCTGCGGTTACCCTTGCGCTGCATCACAGACAGGAGCGCCTGCGATGGTGTACTCGACGACGAACCTGGGTGCACGAATGGCAAAACTTCATATTTTCGGATGAATCCAGGTTCTGTTTACAGCATCATGACGGTCACATTTGTGTTTGGTGACATCGCGGTTAACGCACATTGGAAACGTGTATTCGTCATCGCCATACTGGCGTATCACCCGGCGTGATGGTATGGGGTGCCATTGGTTACACGTCTCGGTCACCTCTTGTTCGCATTGACTGCACTTTGAACAGGGGACGTTACATTTCAGATGTGTTACGACCCGTGGCTCTATCCTTAATTCGATCCGGGCGAAACCCTACATTCCAGCAGGATAATGCACGACCGCATGTTGCAGGCCCTGTACGGGCCTTTCTGGATACAGAAAATGTTCGACTGCTGCCCTGGCCAGCACATTCTCCACATCTCTCACCAATTGAAAAACGTCTGGTCAATGGTGAAAGAGCAACTGGCTCGTCACAATACGCCAGTCACGACTCTTGATGAACTGTGGTATCGTGTTGAAGCTGCATGGGGAGCTGTACCTGTACACGCCATCCAAGCTCTGTTTGACTCAATGCCCAGCCGTATCGAGGCCGTTATTACGGCCAGAGGTGGTTGTTCTGGGTACTGATTTCTCAGGATCTATGAGTGAAAATGTAATCACATGTCAGTTCTAGTATAATATATATGTCCAATGGTACCCGTTTATCATCTACATTTCTTATTCGTGTAGCAATTTTAATGGCCAGTAGTGTGTGATCGGATACCTACACTATTGATGACAAACAGCTGGAAACGATATCTACCGTAAAATACTTAGACGTAACTAACTATCCAGAGCAACCTTAAGTGGAATGACCACATAAAACTGATAGTGGGGAAAGTGGACGAAGAGCGGTGCATTTCGTCGCGGGATCGTTTAGCTGGCGAGAGAGGGTTACCGAGATGCTCAACTCCACTGTCAGACGTTACAGGAGAGGCGTTGAGCATCACGGAGAGATTTACTACTTAAATTTCTAGAGAGCACTTACCGGGAAGAGCGGTTCAAAATTTTACTTCCCCCTACATGCGTCTCGCGTAGTGAGCACGAGTAGAAAATTCGAGAAATTAGAGCCGATACAGAGGCTTACCGACGACAACCATTCTTCCCGCGAGCCATTCGCGTTTGGAACAGGGTTGGAGGGAGCAGCTGGTGCCCTCCGCCACACGTCATTAGGTGGCTTGCGGAGTGTGACGTAGACGGGGCAGCCTCGGCCACGCACCGCAGGGCGGCCAAGTGTGGACGAGGTTTACAGCGAGGGCGTGACTCAGAGTACGTTTGTTTGGACTCGCCGGCAGGGGACGCGCCCGTGGCAGGATTTCGCAAACACCTCCGAGGCTGGAGCGAGGGCAGCGCCCGCTACTGTGTAAACACGCCAGCTCGCCTCAAAACAAGAGCCGACGGGCTGCAAAACACGGCCCACTGACAGCTGTTTCAGCGCCCAGACAGTTCCGAGCGACATCGCTTCCAGATTACTGTCACCCTGCGCCACGCAACAGCTCGCCCGACTACCGTGCAGTAACGATTAAAATAAATATTTACTATTAAAAACAGTCTTGATCACGATTTATTTATCACGGAGACCGGTTTCGACCACTACTGTAGACATCTTCAGACCATTGAATAGGAACCTCTTTCTGTTGGAGAATCACTACCCTCAGTGATTCTCCAACAGAAAGAGGTTCCTACTGAATGGTTTGAAGATGACCACAGTAGTAGTCGAAACCGGTCTCCTTGATAAATTAAAATAAATGCTCTACGTCCGATTCCCGAATACTTTGGACCGGGTATTCACTTTCCCAGAATCCGACGTTACTTGCAGTGTTGGCAGCGCTCTGTGTGTGAGAAGGGCCAACAGATTTAAAGTACATGCGCCGCTTCTCTCTGTGACTTACAAAATATTATTTACGTGATTGGTAAACGTCAGTAACGCTGCTCTTTCAGCGGAGTTGTGAAAACAGGTTACTTACTTCGCACAGACTTACAGTAGAACATTACGTATTTCTATTATACAGCTCAGCGGTTCTAAACCTCCGTGTCGTGACGCATTATTGGGTCACGAATACCTGTCGGATGTGTCCCGAGATTTTTAATGTCTTCTAATATCCTTAATGAAATACGAAGACTGTTCAAAAAAATTCAGACACTTGGTCTACAAAAAATTTTCCTCGCTAAGAATTGGTCTGAGCACTATGCGACTCAATTTCTGAGGTCATCAGTCCCCTAGAACTTAGAACTACTTAAGCCTAACTAACCTAAGGACATCACACACATCCATGCCCGAGGCAGGACTCGAACCTGCGACCGTAGCAGTCTCGCGGTTCCAGACTGAAGCGCCTAGAACCGAACGGCCACACCGGCCGGCTTTCCTCGCTTACCTTATACTTATTGTGCAGAGTCTCTTCCGGAAGCATTCTTGCTTCATCGCGCGAAGTGTCATCTGCGATTTTCTTTTATCTGCTGTATCGTCGCCAGTCTTTGAATGGCACGCACAAATTCGCCGACGTTCCTGACATGAGCGTTATGGACAGACGTCGAAGGGCATCCTTAACGAAAGTCATCTTTAACTTCGGTCCGGCCAGTTTTAAACCGTGTAAACCACTCATAACACCGAGCACGGCTTAAACATGTCCTTCACCATCTGGCGTCTCTCTGTAAAGGTTATCTCGAGTTTCACGGAAAATTCAATGCAGATGCGTTGCTCCTGTAACTCTGTCATCTCGAAATGCGCAAACTGTGCGACGCAACTTCTACTCAATACAGCAATGAACAATAAGTAACAGACACACAACAGTGAAACTTGCGGCAGTTACACTTAAAAACACAGAGGTGTGCGCGAAGACAACCGCATTTCGCTCCAACACACCGTTAGCGCGAAATTATTAACGTTCCGGAATTTTTTTGGAACAGGTTTCTTATGTAGAACATAAATTTATCGCGTAATCTTTTCTCGGAGTAGCCCAATTTGCAAGAAATCGCCCATCATTGTAAGTGATTATAAAAGCACTTAGACGTGTAGCCGGTCATAATACTCCAAAACGAAAGATCCTCACTCTCACTCCACTGCCCGTCTCAGCGTCCTACTTGTGCAAAGCTGGATCCTCGCCTCACTGATGTGTAGGGCGAGATGAGTGTGTGTGTGTGTGTGTGTGTGTGTGTGTGTGTGTGTGTGTGTGTGTGTGTGTGTTTGTGCGCGCCAAAGGTTCGCCCACACACAGGTCTACTTTGCAAAAATCTCCAGCGACAAGTATCTCACAAGTTTTAAGTCTTTTAAATTTCCGACGTTAAAGTTCATTTTTTATTTTCTTGCTAAAGAATCATACGCTTTTTTTTATTCACATATTTCTATTCAGGAGCCTTACATAATTACTTTGTGAGATTTGTAACTCTCGGTCGTCCTATAATAAGAAGACATGAACTTCATGTGTTTGCTTTTTTTGCATCTAGAGAAAAAAAGAGACGTAGGTGTGTCGCAAAAGACTAACGTACTTGTGCGAGCCCCAAAGACGACAAGATTAAGGAGCGCAGATCTAGGTGATGTGTTTAAAGCGACTGTGTTACAAGGCAATTTAAAAAAAATCTCTATCGATTTCAGTTACTGAGCTACAGACTTGAAGAGTCTTCGGTGTGGACTGAACATGTGGTACACAAGTGGCAGTGTTGTGGTGGTGGGACGTTCACTGGAGTGCCCACTCCCCTGAACGCGACCCCCCTGCGCACCCGCAAACTGCTCCTACGCCTTCCCCCTGTACACGCACCCATCACACTCTCCTGTACACTACAGACACACACGAGTGTCGCACACTGTCATCACTCCCTTTCCGACTCTGCGCCTCCTTTCCCGTGGTTCGCCTCGGTGCAGCTTCGTAGACGGCACGAGGCTGGGACACGGGTGTTGCCCCGCCCTCCTGTATCGGTTGAACTCTGTCACGTCTGGACACTGCCATAGGGAGACGGCGGCAGCGGTGGACCTTAACCACATCTTACTGCCAAGTTCCAAACAGACTACTGCGCAATCAATCTTGTATCAGAAATTGGTTGAGGGGGGGGGGGGGGGGGTTACCCCCTCCCAACCAGTATTCCCGTTTTACTGCACAGTTTCGGTAAATATAAGTCGCTCACGGACTATCTGAAAGCCACCGGCACGAGTATTTAATTTTTGAGTTGCCGAGGTCTTCATTTCCACGTAGCATCAGGCCGGTCCGTAATCGGGTTCGTAATTTTGCGTTTTAATTTTCGTACAGAGCTCTATTTGAACATTAAATTTTCATTATTGCTCTCTTGTGCATTTTATGTCACTGTTTTACTGGCGCTATTGTACATACCGTTGATTGTACTGTGTTTGTCATTTTGGGTTTTTCTTTTATTTTAACTACGTCTGTCTGTACGCTACATGTCTCATGTTGTTAAACGACATTGTTTGACTTACGTGTTTTGTCTTTTACTATAAGAGCATTCGCATGTTTGTCATAATGTTGCTGTATGGTGCTGTTTGTAACTCTACTCCACTGTATTTGTCACCACTGCCGCAAGCTCTCTGCTGTTTGTCTAATTGCGGTTTTATTTTACTTCAAGAGTGTGTGCGTATGTAAACTTCATAATTTGTGTTACTCTGTTTTTTTTGCGATTATATTTCTTTGTCGGCAAACCTACGTTTCTAGCATTTGTAGACTTAGAGAAAGCTTTTGACAATGTTGACTGGAATACTCTCTTTCAAATTCTAAAGGTGGCCGGAGTAAAATACAGGGAGCGAAAGACTATTTACAATTTGTACAGAAGCCAGATGGCAGTTATAAGAGTCGAGGGGCACGAAAGGGGGGCAGCGGTTGGGAAGGGAGTGAGACAGGGTTGTAGCCTTTCCCCGATGTTATTCAATTTGTATATTGAGCAAGCAGTAAAGGAAACAAAAGAAAAGTTCGGAGTAGGTATTAACATCCATGGAGAAGAAATAAAAACTTTAGGGTTCGGCGATGACATTGTAATTCTGTCAGAGACAGCAACGGACTTGGAAGAGCAGTTGAACGGAATGGACAGTGTCTTGAAAGGAGGGTATAAGATGAACATCAACAAAAGCAAAACGAGGATAATGGAATGTAGTCGAATTAAGTCGGGTGATGCTGCGAGAATTAGATTAGGAAATGAGACACTTAAAGTAGTAAAGTAGTTTTGCTATTTGGGGAGCAAAATAACTGATGATGGTCGAAGTAGAAAGGGTATTATATATGGCAATGGCAAGGAAAGACTTTCTGAAGAAGAGAGATTTGTTAACATCGAGATTTAAGTGTCAGGAAGTCGTTTCTGAAAGTATTTGTATGGAGTGTAGCCATGTATGGAAGCGAAACATGGACGATAAATCGTTTGGACAAGAAGAGAGTAGAAGCTTTCGAGATGTGGTGTTACAGAAGAATGCTGAGGATTAGATGGGTAGATCACATAACTAATGAGGAGGTACTGAATAGAACTGGGAGAAGAGGAGCTTGTGGCACAACTTGACTAGAGGAAGGGACTGGTTGGTAGGACATGTGCTGAGGCATCAAGGGATCACAAATTTAGCATTGGAGGGTAAAAATTGTACAGGGAGACCAAGAGATGAATACACTAAGCAGATTCAGAGGGTGTAGGCTGCAGTAGGTACTGGGAGATGATGAAGCTTGCACAGGATAGAGTAGCATGGAGAGCTGCATCGAACCAGTCTCACGACTGAAGACCACAACAACGATAACAACAACATTATTTCTTTGTCGCTGTATAACCACTGTCGGCTGTATGGTCCTTGTAAACCAAAGCCAGAATAGAGTAATAAAAGAGACTCGGCAGCTGAACGCAAGCGCTGTGGTCTCCCAGTGTTCTACTTCACTGGCTGACGCCCGCCCGTCGCGGTACCCGCGATCACAGACCCAGCTGCAGCGGCGCTCGCGTGGGACGGTGTGTTCTGGCCGCCCACCTGTTGCTGCCCGGAATGCTACTGATTCGCTGCACCGGCGGCCGTTCGTACGACAGTGTTTGGCCGCGAGATAACAGCCGCCTGCTGCTGCTAACTGCACGATCGCGAGCAACGTGGCGGGTGGCGGAGATACGGCAGGCCCTCGACACGGCGGACGTGGAGATTACCACAATGGAACACTCACACGCCGCGCTGTCTCGCACTGCCAAAACTCGACAGCGCTGACGGCATTTTCTTCGGACTGCTGTGAAATACCTGCACGAGCTTACAAACCAACACTCCGTCACTGAGACAGACACGACTCGCTTGTTAGGTCTCAGGTTTTCTGGGCACGACTGATTAGTACCAGCGTGCGCGGCCGAGCTGTTCTAGATCTACGTGGACACACTGGAAATCACACGTGACCGTCTCGCGGGGGGTTCATCGAATGACCTCCACAATAAGTTTTTATTTCTCCAGTCTCCAACAGGGCGCGGAAGAAACGAATACGTATATCTATCGTGCGAGTTCTGATTTCCCTTATTTAATTATGACGATCGTTTCTCCCTATGTTGGTCGGCATTCGAAGGAGGTTGGCGATTGAAGGAGGTTGGCGATTGAAGGAGGTTGGCGATTGAAGGAGGTTGGCGATTGAAGGAGGTTGGCGATTGAAGGAGGTTGGCGATTGAAGGAGGTTGGCGATTGAAGGAGGTTGGCGATTGAAGGAGGTTGGCGATTGAAGGAGGTTGGCGATTGAAATTTCTGAGAAGATTCTGCGACAACGAAAAACGCCTTTGTTGTAACGATGCCCATACCGAATCCTGTATCATCTCTCCCCTATTTCGCGATAATACAAAACGTGCTGCTTTTCTTTGAACTATCTCGATGTACTCCGTCAATCCTATCTGGCAAGCATCGCACACCACGCAGCATTATTGTATAGGGGGGAGGGAGGAGGGGAGTGGACGCACAAGCGTAGTGTAAAGCGGTCTCCTTAGCAGGTCTGTTACATTTCCTAAGTGTCCCGCCAATAAAACGAAGTCTTTGGTTAGCCTTGCCCACAACATTCTCTGTTTGTTCCTTTCAATGTAAGTTGTTCGTAATAGTAATTCCTAGGTATTTAATTGGATTTACGGCGTTTAGATGTGATTGATTTATCGTGTAACCGAAATTTAACGGATTCCTTTTAGCACTCGTGTCAATGATCTCTCACTTTTCGTTATTTAGGACCAATTGCCAATTTGCGCACCATGCAAATCCTTCATCTAAATCTTTCTGCAATCTGCTTTCATCTTTTGATCACTTTAATAGACGATAAACGACAGTGTCATCTGCAAACAGTCCGCCCCCGGTAGCTGAGTGGTCAGCGTGACAGACTGTCAATCCTAAGGGCCCGGGTTCGATTCCCGGCTGGGTCGGAAATTTTCTCCGCTCAGGGATTGGGTGTTGTCTTGTCCTTATCATCTTTCATCCCCATCGGCGCGTAGGTCGCCGAAGTGGCGTCAAATCGAAAGACCTGCACCAGGCGAACGGTCTACCCCGCGGGAGGCACTAACCACGCGACATTTCGTTTCATCTGCAAACAACCTGCGGCAGCCGCTCAGATTGTCGCCTAAATCTTTCATGTAGATAAGGAAGAGCAGACCACCTGTAACACAGCCTTGGGGGACGCCACAAATCAGCCGTGGCTTGTCAGTTACTACGAACTGTGACCTCTCTGACTGGAAATCACGAATCCAGTCGCATAACGGTTACGTTATTCCATAAGCACGCAATGTCACTACAAGCCGCTTGTGTAGTACAGTGTCAAACACCTTCTGGAAATATACAAATACGGAATCAATATGAAATCCCTTATCGATAGCACTCAATACTTATCGTGCGTAAAGCGCTAGTTGTGTTTCACAAAAACGATGTTTTCTAAATCCGTAGTGACTGTGTGTCAATAGACCGTTCTCTTCGAGGCATTTCATAATCCCGGACTGTCCGTCTCGAGCCTCTGTTTGCAGCTGACCTCGACTCCCGTCGCTAGCCACTCTTCTGTTCTTCAGAGACCGCCCCGGTGTTCCGTCAGACAGAAATATTCCTCGAGCGTTTTCCAACTCTGCTGGATGTGATGGCTGCCGAGCTCTTCATAAATTGAGCGCCGGACTCCGAGCCTCGTCTTGAACGGAAACATCCGTCTGTCTGCATTAGATCTCGCGGAATTTTTATTTCGATAGACTCCGTATTTATGCTCTACCAGAAATTTACCGTCTGCATCTTCATTCTTTCCTCGTCCTATTTCAGTCCCTAATTGTACACCGAAACGCCAAAGAAACTGGTATAGGCATGCATATGCAAACACAGAGAGATGTAAACAGGCAGAATAGGGCGCTGCGGTCGGCAGCGCCTGTGTAAGACGACAAGTGTCTGGTGCAGTTGTTACATCGGTTACTGCTACTACAATGGCAGGTTATCACGATTTAAGTGAGTTTGAACGTGTTGTTCTAGTCGGCGCACGAGAGATGGGATACAGCATCTCCGAGGCAGCGATGAAGTGAGGATTTTCCCGTACGATCACTTCACGAGTGTACCGTGAATATCAGGAATCCGGTAAAACATCAAATCTCTGCTATCGCTGTGGCTGGAAAAAGATCCTACAAGAACGGGACCAACGACAGAAGAAGATCGTTCGACGTGACAGAAATGCAATCCTTCCCCAAATTGCTGCAGATTTCAGTGTTGGGCCATCAACAAGTGTCAGCGTGCGAACCATTCAACGAAACATCATCTATGTGGGCTTTCGGAGCCGAAGGCCCACTCGTGTACCCTCGATGAGTCCACGACACAAAGGTTTACGCCTCGCCTGGGCCCGTCAACACCGACATTGGACTGTTGAGGACTGGAAACACCTTGCCTCATCGGACGGGTCTCGTTTCAAATTGTATCGAGCGGTTGGACGTGTTCGGGTATGCAGACAACCCCCCCACATTTGAGCAGGGGACTATTCAAGGAGGTGGAGGCTCTGTAATGGTGTGTGGCGTGTGCTGTTGGAGTGATATGGGGCACCTGTATGTCTAGATACGACTCTGACAGGTGAGAAGTACGTAAGCATCCTGTCTGATCAGCTGCATCCATTTATGTCCATTGTGCGTTGCGAAGGACTTGGGAAATTCCAACAGGACAATGCGACACGCCACACAACAATAATTGCTACAGAGTGGCTCCAGGAACATACTTTTTAGTTTAAACACTTGCGCTGCCAACAAACCAGCATTGGAGGGCAGCGTGGAGGGTAAAAATCGTAGAGGGAGACCAAGAGATGAATACACTAAGCAGATTCAGAAGGATGTAGGTTGCAGTAGGTACTGGGAGATGAAGGAGCTTGCACAGGCTAGAGTAGCATGGAGAGCTGCATCAAACCAGTCTTAGGAGTGAAGACCACCACAACAACAACAACAACAACAACAACAACAACATCGAAATATGCGTCTGGGGAGGGAGGTTTCAGTTGGAGACGAGACTCTGGGTCCGCCACAGGATTTATTAAAATCTCACGCCCATCAGCTCCACGAGAGCTGGAAAGTACCGAATGTCAGTGCGGGCTCTGGAAAAGAAAATGAGCGTCAAGGGGCGTAAGGAGGCGTGGACAGTGGAATTCGGCTACAGACGGCGCGGTGCCACGACACCGGCAACAGCTCGCAGCGCAGGCGGCAGCTCCACCTGACAGCAGGACAGGTGGCGGCTGGCCGGCTCTCTACGTAGACAGATGGTACGTGAACGAACGTGTGAGTCCTCACCTTCCGAGAGCTGAGAACATTGTGGGGAGCAGAGACGGTGTTTCGGCAGGACTAGCGCGTGCCTGTTAGGAGTGTCTAGTGGTTATAAATGAAACAGAAACCAGCCCAAGTTGAAAATATTTTGTTTTCGTGCGATGACAAGTTTCGGGGCGAGACCCATTTTCAAATCAACGCAACAAAGTTGAAAATGGCATTTCCGAAGATGTCAACAAAATGTGTAATGTACGTTCACAGTGCAGAGATATAATAGTTACTTGTATGCACTGTGAAAGTACAGGGTGATCAAAAAGTCAGTATAAATTTGAAAACTGAATAAATCACGGAATAATGTAGATAGAGAGGTACAAATTGACACACGCGCTTGGAATGACATGGGGTTTTATTAGAACCAAAAAATACAAAGGTTCACAAAATGTCCGACAGACGGCCCTTCATCTGATCAGAATAACAATAATTAGCATAACAAAGTAAGACAAAGCAAAGATGATGTTCTTTACAGGAAATGCTCACTGTGTCCACCATCATTCCTGAACAATAGCTGTAGTCGAGGAATAATGTTGTGAACAGCACTGTAAGGCATGTCCGGAGTTACAGTGAGGCATTGGCGTTGGGTGCTGTCTTTCAGCATCCCTAGAGATGTCGGTCGATCACGATACACTTGCGACTTCAGGTAACCCCAAAGCCAATAATTGCACTGACTGAGGTCTGCGGACCTGGGAGGCCAAGCATGACGGAAGTGGCGGCTGAGCACACGATCATCACCAAACGGCGCGCGCGAGAGATCTTTCACGCGTCTAGCAATATTGGGTGAAGCGCCTTCATCCATAAATATCGTACGTTCCAGCAGGTGTTTATCAGCCAGGCTGGGGACGGTGCGATTCTGTAACATATCGGTCTACCTCTAACCCGTAACGGTAGCAGTTTTGCTGTCCAGCGCGATCTGTCGGACATTTTGTGAACTTTGTTTTCTTTTTTTGTTCTAATGAAACCCCACGTCATTGCAAGCATGTGTGTCAATTTTTAGCTCTCTATCTACATTAGTGGGTGGTTTATTAAGTTTTGAAATTTATACCGACTTTTTGATCACCCGGTACGTTACATATTTTGTTGACATCTTCCGAAATGCCATTTTCGACTTTGTCGTGTTGATTTGAAAATAGGTCTCGGCCCGAAACTTGTCATCGCATGAAATGAAAAAGATTTGCAACTTTGACTGGATTTTCGTTCTCGGAAGTTGGTGCCGTGTTGCTGTGCTCTCGGGCAGAGCCCGGTGGCGCCTCGGAAGCCGGCGTGGTGTGACGCGGCGGCCGGCCGGGGACGTCCGCCCGTGGCACGCGCGGCCTCCACTGCTCTGGTCCTGCCACCCACGCCGCCGGCTCCTCCTCCTCCTCCTCCTCCTCCTCCTCCTCCTCCTCCGCCCACGCTCGCAGACCTCGCGGCTAAAAGCGTCCGCGGCGCCGCTAATTGAGCGAGCCGGCCTGCCGGGAATAGCGCGGCCCGCGCCGCTCGCTCACTCACTCACCACCTGCCTGCCGTCCACCCACCACAACAGCCCGTCACAGTCTCGCAAGCCACACGTACACACAGAATGTGCTCACCCCCGCCTCTGGCCTATTACGTCGTACAACGGCGTAGAAATTTTGTTTTTAGCCTAATTTTTTTTATCAGCTCAAAATCATCCTACTTTCACGACTCGTTCACAGAAAGTGTGACAAAATACGTAAAAACCGTGATTTACTGCACGGCTGTCTGGCGCATCTCAGTGCTCCATCGCAGAAGAAGTACCTCCTGTATACAGGGTTTTCGGAGACTCCCGTTACAAACGTCTAGGAGTTGCAGAGAGAAGCGTCCGGAACCGTCATCCGATGACGCTACAGAGCGCCAAAGTTATAGGCGCAGGCGCCCTTAAATGTGTGGGTAATATACAGGATGAGTCGGTGGCGATGTTACAAATTATCGAGGATGGTGGGTCTCTGAGAACTATGCCACTCAACTTCTGAGGTCATTAGCCCCCTACAACTTACAACTACTTAAACCTAACTAACCTAAGGACATCACACACATCTATGCCTGAGGCAGGATTCGAACCTGCCACTGTAGCAGTCGCGCGGTTCCGGACTGAAGCGCCTAGAACCACTCGGCCACCGGGGCCGGCACTATCGTGGATGATGGAGGAGCACTAATGTATCAATATGAGGTGAGGGTCCCCGTACCGGAAACGTGCCAGTCGAAGGTTGTAAGGGAAACTCGTCCTGACACCTGTACCGGTACTGTTGTTGCCAAGAGCGTTGGGTAGGCAGCTTTCAGAGGTGGTAGTGTGGACCAAAAGAAGGAATTTGTGCGGTAAACATGGGCTCCAAAACGCATACTTTAAGAGCTAAAAGCTCTTGTTTCTCCTCCTTATGTTAAATATGTATTACATAGTTTAAAAATTAAATAACCCAAGTCCGTCCGAGCGCTTATACAGTATCGTATAAAAATCTGAAGTAAATGGATCGAGTACTTATCGAGATTTTTGGTAACAACATTAAAACGTAGTCGTAGTAGTAGTAGTAGTAGTAGTAGTAGTACAGATGGCATCCGTCTCTTTCCCTGATGTCCCGTTTTTACATAAAATAACCATTTATTTTTCTTCACTTTTGCTTAACGCAGCAGAGATACGCAGTGAATACCAAAGTGCAAAAGACCTGTGTGTTACAAAACGTTGATAACAGACAAAACTCATGTAGTGAGTTACAGTCGCACACATTCCGCTCGTTCATTTCTACGCCAGGTGGAGGTCGGACGTTCAGATGTTTAAGCTGTTAGAACCGAGTGAAATTTTGGGTAAATAATAGAAATAAAATAAACCATTCGATCCGACAGCTCCTAAAAAGTAGTGCTATCACTTAGACTGCCAGTCGCAAACTCTCGAGTAAAACAGTACTGGAAGTATCCACAGTTCGTTGTAATTCACTATTCTGTAAAAGCCTGAACGTAGATCGCAACCAGAAGTCTACTAAGAACAACCGACTGTTACAGGCAGGCATTAACGCAAGAAAAGGGAAACTCCGCACTGTAGTTAAAACAATCCCACTTCGTCTGCGGAGAAAGCAACGAACAAAATGACAACCAATGCATTGCCGTATTCCGTCAACAAACTTACGGCTGTTCCGCCACACAGAACTCATCGATTCGTAACTGACTTTTAAAAAATGGATGTTAACTGCAGTAGGTTTACGCCGGCGCAGTTATACCGATACAAACTTAAATAAAACAAATACACAGATATTCCGAATAATCATTTTCTTTTTATGACAACGGCCAGCTGTGGACGCCGCTCCTCAGTTGACTGTCCGCTGCTTTTGCGGGTCCTCCGAAGTCCTTCGCACGGAGCATTAATAATTTTTCGGCACTTACCACCCTCCTCCCGTAGGTGAGCAACAGTTTGGAATAGACGTTGTTCCTCACGTATGCCGGATGGTTATGACTGAACTTTCCCTATTTAGCACGTTGTAGCGCGGAAACTGATTACCGTAAGAGGACCAAACTTGGTAGCATTAATGTCAAGGAGAAGGGGAAGAGAAATAATGGAGGATCAGTTCAATTGAGACACTTTAAATGTGATGCTGCGGAACACCATACCAAGACATACCGGCACCATTACTGCTACAAATGGGGCCCAATATGACGCCCATCAGTGTGCATAACAGTCCGGAAGAGTGTCAAAGCGCAGGATTGCATTCTGCACGGCAGAACGGAGCATGTCCGCAGCTATGCTGGCTACCTCTCTCCATACGCTACGCTTCAGATCAGCACGTGTGCGAGTGTTACCCTGGTAAACCACGTCCTTCACGTAGCCCCACAACCAGAAATCACAGTTGTGTTCGTGCAGGCCAACCATTTCGAAACGCTCAGCTTATACATTCGGCCGTTTACAAATGTGTTTCGGGGATCTTGGAGCGACGTGCGGTGGGGCCCCATCTCGAATGAAAACTGCCGAGTTCAATGTGTCCCTCCCTGTAGGGCGGGTATGACATTTCGGACGAAGCATACCGCAGTAACGCTGGCCGGTCACACTGCACGTCTTTGTTCTTCGAGCGCCAGCCTGTTCACAAAGAATGGGCCAATCATGAAAGTAGCCGTGAAGGCACACCATACGGCAACACGTTCACCATATAGAGGGACTTGGTGCACGGTGGCTGGAATGTGAAGACCCCCACACTCGGCTGTTCTGTGTGTTCACCTCACCTGTCACAGAAAAATGAGCTTCGCCTGTCCACAGGACCAGCCCTCGTCAACTTCAACCCTTCCGAGAAAGTGGAGAGCGGAGTCGACAGGTCGCTGTGCGCCCTGTGGTGCAGGCTGCTGTACGATACGGGCCTTGCACGGATACGCTCTCAGAACGGTTCGAAGCGCCTCCCGTACAGCGGACCGCGGTATGTCCGACTGTCGCGACACTGGGGAACTGTCCAGCGGTCTCGTCAACCACCTGTGGTGCAGCCGGTCGCCTCCCTCTCCCCGGACAGACGTCCACTTGTCCAGTCGACTCCACCTTCTTCGTCGTGCTCCGCACAGCAGGTGGAGAAGGGGGAGCCTTCCGCAATCCTTTGAGCCGGCGATATCCTCCAAGTTTTGATAACAGAGCTTCAGCAACAACGGTCTGCTCCTCTTGTCCAGGCTCGTGTCGGCACGTCGACAAGGGCACTGTGACCGGTCAGGTGTGACAGACTGTGAACCACAATGACTGACTACGGCAGCTGGCGACCGGAGTCGGAACTGGACGGTGGAGCTGTGACGCACGGGAATCGTGCACCCCATACTGTGGACATTGGTGCTATCAAGTTTGGTACTCGTACGGTAATTAGATTTAAACAGGAAAAGTTTAATTATAATCACATGGTATATTTAAAACTAACACCGTAGCGGGGTTTTCAGAGGGGCCACCCACACAGCGCGGCTCGCGTCGCCTGTGGGCCCACAGCAGGAGGCAGGAGTCTGGGGACCACAGCGGTAGAGGCCGCGGGCCGCAGCACACCAGTCTGCCAAGAGCAGCGGACCGCGCGCGTTCCTCCGTAACGGCTCTCACAACTCATCCGCCACTTCCATTCTGCTGGCTGCTGCCTGCCTCGTTACACTCTACGTACACCGCCGACTCCCTCAGCTCCGAAGCTTTAAACAGTCTACCGGGTGTCAAAAAGTCAGTATACATTTGAAAACTCAATAAATCACGTCATAATGTACACAGAGAGGTACAAAATTGACACACGTGTTAGGAATGACATGGTGTTTTATTAGAACCAAAGCAAAAAACATAATTCACAAAATGTCCCACAGATCCCGCTGGACAACAAAACTGCTACCGCGACGGGTGAGACGTACGCCGATATGTTACAGAATCGCATCGTCCCCAGCCTGGCTGATAAACACCTGCTCGAACGTACGATGTTTATGCGGGATGGCGCTCCACCCCATATTGCTAGACGCGTGAAAGATCTGTTGCGCGCGTCGTTTGGCGATCATCGTGTGCTCAGCCGCCACTTTAGTCATGCTTGGCCTCCCAGTCCCCAGACCTCAGTCCGTGTGATTATTGGCTTTGGGGTTACCTGAAGTCGCAAGTGTATCGTGATCGACCGACATCATCTCTACGGAAGCTCAAAAACAACATCCGACGCCAATGCCTCACCATAACGACGGACATGCTTTACAGTGCTGTTCACAACATTATTCCTCGACTACAGCTATTGTTCAGGAATGATGGTGGACGTATTGAGCATTTCCTGTAAAGAACATCATCTTTGCTTTGTCTTACTTTGTTATGCTAATTATTGCTATTCTGATTAGATGAAGAGCCATCTCTCGGACATTTTGTGAACGTTTGTATTTTTTGGTTCTAACACATTCCTAACACGTGTGTCAATTTGTACCTCTCTCTCTACATTATTCCGTGATTTACTCAGTTTTCAAATTTATACTGACTTTTTGATCACCCGGTATATTTGAGCAAGATAATGCTCTCCCTCACAAAAGAGAGTTGCTACTGCTTGTATTCGCGTTTGCCAAAACCTACCTCGGCCGGCAAGGTCTCCCGATCTCTCGCCGCCGGTCGAAGTGGCCGCGCGGTTCTGGCGCTGCAGTCTGGAACCGCGAGACCGCTACGGTCGCAGGTTCGAATCCTGCCTCGGGCATGGATGTGTGTGATGTCCTTAGGTTAGTTAGGTTTAACTAGTTCTAAGTTCTAGGGGACTAATGACCTCAGCAGTTGAGTCCCATAGTGCTCAGAGCCATTTGAACCATTTTTGATCTCTCGCCAACTGAGAAGGTTTGCACCATTATGGGCAGCGCCCTCCAACCTGCCACGGATTTCGACGATCTAACGCGTCAGTTGGACAGAATTTGACACGATGTACCTCTGGAGGACATCAAACAACTTTATAAATCAACGCTAAGGCCCGGAGGTAGAGCAGCGCATTATTGACCTGCTCAGTCTGTGAAGCTCTTTCTGCTGAATTAATCGTACGGTTTTTCCGAAATTGTGATCACTTGTTGCTCTGTGCGTGTATACGGCGTCTACCTATTTCCGTCCCATTGGGATTCGGATAATTCCTTAGTGGTGCGTGATTTTTTTTTTTGCTTTTTTTTTCTTCTTAAAGTATATTCGCTTTGTTGCGCTTGGCAATAGCACTATATATAGTGCGTACGTACTGAACATTCGCGTAGATTATGGCTAAACCACCTAGATGCTTGCCAGTAGGTGTGGAAGACTAATAGTGTGTTTACACACACAACACAGTCTGCCTAAAGTTGCCATCGGCATTATAAAGCTAATTTTTCAGTCATCTGCTTGATACGTAGTTTTGGAAAAATGTTCTTCGTGTCGTACATAGAATCATAATGGCAGTGTCGAGAAAGTGGTACTGACCAGAACTGTAGAGTTCAAATCACTGAAGCTCTACGTGAATGTCTGAGTTCGTGTCCACCGAAACACAACATCCCTAGTGTTAAAAGCATTGTACGTACTAGCCCAAGAAACTATCGATTTGGTGTTAGTTATGTATCTGCGTGGAGGGTTCATCTTCCGAAAACTTTATACCGTGTCTCGCCGTGTTGACTAACTACACAGTTCACAAAGCAACAGCAAAGATATTAGGTCACTCTCGAGGAAACAATTGTTTGTAGTGCCACGTTAGCCAAACGTAGCCTGACACGTTGCACACTCTTACACGGAGGCGGCAGAAGTCACGGGGCGTGTAGTAACGCCGCGCAGAGCCTCCTTTTGCCCGGCGTAGTCTAGCAACTGCACGTGGCACGGACCGAATTTGTGTTGCCGGTGCAGGATGTTGTTAGCCAACTCGCCTCTCGATTATGGCCCGTAAATGTTTGACGGGACTCGTGTCTGCAGATCTGTCCACAGTGTTCTCCAAACCAGTCGCGAACACTTGTGGTGCCATGCGGCCCATCTTCCGAAAGGCGAAAACCGGATTTAGGAAACTGTTTTTCGCTGTCGTGTTGACATGTTAAGGACTGAAGCGGATTTGCTAGCCCATTTAAATATGGCGCCTGGAAAACAGCTAAAACAGGTGTTGCAGTTTCTGATTTAGTCAGCAGAATCGGAATTTCTGTTCGATCAGACGAGGTCTGAACAGCTTCACTCTAATATTTCTACTTGTCTTTCACTGTGCAAGACGGCACTCCATCCGTAAGTTTTAAGAATAGGACGAAACTTGACAGCCCAAGCACGTTTCAAAACCGGTTGCGTGTACGTGGGAGCGGAAATCGGTTGCGAAATTGGAAAACCAGCAACTAGATGCGGATTACCAGAATCGATTTTGAAAGTGTGTACGTGAGCGCCCTGAAGCGGTACGTGGAACTCTGTTTACGAGATCCGGGGTGACAGCCAGCAACAGCTCTGACCAGCGTCCAAGCGCCACTCCTCTGCTGCCATACCTCACATTAACTCCAAATTCCGCCGCACTGTGCTAACCGATACGCTAGCCGCACGTCCCACGTTGTTTTCTGCGGTTATTTCATGCAGTGTTGCTTGTCTGTTAGCACTGACAACTCTACGGAAACGCTGTTGCTGCTCTCGGTCGTTAAGTGGACGCCGTCGGCCACTGCGTTTCCCGTGGTGAGAGGTACTGCCGGAAATTTGGCGTTCTCGGCACACATTTGGCTTTGTGAATCTCGGGATACTGAATTCCCTACCGATTTCCGAAATGGAATGTCACACGCACCCAGGCCCCAATACCAGTCCCCGTTCAAAGTACGTCAGTCCCCGCCGTGCGGCCACAATCACGTCGGGCACCTATCCACACGAATCGCCCGAGTAGGCCTACAAACGGCAGTTCCGCCAATGCACTGCCCTTTTATATCTTGTGTACGGGGTAATAGCACGCCGTCTGTAAGTGTGCAGCCGGCCGAGGTGGCCGAGCGGTTCTAGGCGCTACAGTCTGGAACCGCGACCGGTACGGTCTCAGGTTCGAATCCTGCCTCGCGCATGGATGTGTGTGATGTCCTTAGGTTAGTTTGGTTTAAGTAGTTCTAAGTTCTAGGGGACTGATGACCACAGATGTTAAGTCCCATAGTGCTCAGAGCCATTTGAACCAGTTTTGTAAGTGTGCATATCCGTATCGCATCATTTTCCTAGCCTCAGTGTATTATCTGCGAATTTATTGAAAGGTTGGAATGACAAATTTTCGTCGAGCGAAAATGTCTGGACAAATCTATGTAAACACATTTGTAGAAAATGTATGTAATTTACTCAGAATTAAGGTGAACAGGAAATACACGTGTTCTTTGAAACAGGAAAGTGCATACTATTTTAGTAACTGGCCGGCCCGTTAGCGCATTGCGTACGGTGCGGAGCCGCTAATGCTAGCGCACCGCCTAACTGTACAGCGTCGCATGCGAACGCGCAGGACGCCGGCACCCAAGTTCAGTGCAGTACACACACGGCGACTCTAGCGGCTCATTCTTCCGGGCACGTACATCGCTCGATTCGAGGGCGTTCACGGACAACTCTTGTTCGTTTTAACTCCGCGCCAGAGGACACAACGATCGGCTGACAAACGTCACGGAACATCGATATGCACAGATGCAGGCGGCGGCAGTATCGCGCGCACACAAGGTATAAAAGGGGCAGTGCACTGCCGCAGCTGTCGTTTGTACTCGGGTGATTCGTGTGAAAGGCCTACCGTCAAGTTCAACAGCAATCGCTGTCAGCTGTTTTAAAATCAATTTCGGCACTTTGTGACTATCTACGACGAAGTACGAAGCAGCGCCTCTGGCGAGTATTTTACGAACCAGGTGTGACGTCACGACGTTGACGTGCCGTGTAGTGTAGTGTGAATGCCGACGCTCAGGGGTGGGAGGACGGTGACGTATCGGCAGGTGTGGACCCAGCTTGAGCGTCCGCCCGCCGCACAGCTGTGGCCGCACACAGAAGCCGGCGTGGTCGCCGATCCCCGCAGGCTTCAGCTTATACCGGCCCGTCAGTCGAGGCCGGGAATGCCTCGACGAAGACCCGCGGAACCCGGCAAATCACGTTACGTAACGCGGCGTGGCGCAGCGGCCAGAAACCGCACTGGCGCTCCCTACAGCCGTCGGCTACACGGACAGTGCTGGCGAACGCTGAGCGAGCCGAGTTTCTGACGTCACAGCGCGGAAACTACTTAAAGTAGTAAAGGAGTTTTGCTATTTGGGGAGCTAATTAACTGATGATGGTCGAAGTAGAGAGGATATAAAATGTAGACTGGCAATGGCAAGGAAAGCCTTTCTGAACAAGAGAAATTTGTTAACATCGAGTACAGATTTGTCAGGAAGTCGTTTCTGAAAGTATTTGTATGGAGTGTAGCCACGTATGCAATTGAAACGTGGACGATAAATAGTTTGGACAAGAAGAGAATAGAAGCATTCGAAATGTGGTGCTACAGAAGAATGATGAACATTAGATGGGTATTCCACTTAACTAATGATAAGGTATTGAATAGAATTGGAGAGAAGAGAAGTTTGTGGTACAACTTGACTAGAAGAAGGGATCCGTTGGTAGGACATGTTCTGAGACATTGAGGGATCACCAATTTAGTATTGGAGGGCAGCGTGAAGGGTAAAAATCGTAGAGGGAGACCAAGAGATGAATACACCAAGCAGATTGAGAAGGATGTAGGCTGCAGTAGGTACTGGGAGATGAACAAGCTTGCACAAGATAGAGTAGCATGGAGAGCTGCATCAAACCAGTCTCAGGACTGAAGACCACAACAATACAACAACAACAATGTCCAAAACGGAACGCAACTTCAAAAACGTTAAAAACATACCGCATGATGGACATAGGGCAAACTGCGTGAATGTAGAGCTGATGCGTTCATTTCTTGCAGCTTGTGTGACAGACTATGACGTTTTCACCATTTCCTTGGGAGTGATCCCATTCGCAACCATACGAACACCTAAATCGGGCAAGGAGGCGTATCTCACTCATTCACCAGCCGTACAAATTAGGTTCGCCGGTGAGAGATTCCTACTATATGACACGTACTAACACTAATGCCGTGTATGACACACAAGGCGTCCGGCCGTTGTGGCCGAGCGGTTCTAGGCGCTACAGTCTGGAACCGCGCGACCTCTACGTTCCCAGGTTCGAATCCTGGCTCAGGCACGGATGTGTGTGATGTCCTTAGGTTAATTAGGTTTAAGTAGTTCTAAGTCCCATAGTGCTCAGAGCCATTTGAACCATTTGACACACCAGACGTGTTTTTCGGTGGAGCATTCGGTTGACTTGTCCCTCTGTCGTAAAACGTTTGCGGTTCCCATTCGAAAGCCTATTCCTTTCCGTTGTTAATAGAGTAGTTGTGCAGCAGCAAGTATCCGTACGTCACACCTCGCTGTTCCACGACACAGACACAAGTTTGAATAAAGCGACCAGCGGAAAAGAAAAACTGGCACAGGGAAGGTTTGAACGCGGCTCGCCCGCGTGGCAGTCCAACACCGTAAACACTTAACCACGACGCCCTTCCCGTTTGGGGTTGCTCTCTATTGCACTTCTTGTGATTGGACCGTTCGCTGTTTCTATTTCGCTTTTTTCCCCCACAGTCCAGTACACCTTCTTCCTGTTTTCGTGCTTGATTTGTGTTCAGTTTTTTGACGGGCCGTGTCTTGCGTGAGCGACATCTGAGTCGCTGCAGCTGCGACGTTTGAATCCACACGTGTTTTGAGTCTCGTCGCTGCAGCACGTGCTACAGAGAGCGACAGCGACGTGTCTTCCCGGCAAAGCAGTGGAGCGGACGCGACGGCAGCTATGAATTGCTTAACATCCAATTTTAAGAAAAGAATTCGGTGAAAACATTTGATTCTTCCCCATCGTATAGCTTGATATCTTTGCCCGGTAATGGTCTGAATTTATTTTCGTTGTTCGTCAGTTACTGTGCTACACGAAACTGAGCACATGGCTGCACGAAATTTTTAAGAATTTGCAGAGGAAAAATCACATTGCGCAGACTTTCCGTATAGTTCATTTAAAGCCATGCATTATTGCGTATTAAATGTAACCAATATATCTAAATTGTACTTAAAGTTGAGACCGGAAATTTCTCTCTTTTCATTCTCGAGATATTGGTTGTTATACCCGCGGACGGGTCGCGTTGTACCTCAAACAGTTCAGGATATCGAAACGACGATATTTGGAAATGAGAGCACGCTGAAAGGACTATTTTATCGTATGATTAACACTGGATACGTTTTTGTAAACGCGTGAGCAAAGTGTAAACAAGACTCCCTATGAATTACAGCATGGGGTTTTGTCCGAATTTTCATATCCAAAGAAAGAGAAACAGGTAAACAAGGTATCAAAGCGACCAGCGTGAGGTCTAGTTTTGCGTGAAAATATTCAACTGCTTTAAAGTGGTCAAGGTAATGAGTTGACGAAAAATTAAAGTATTTCACGAAGAGCTGCTGTCAAGGTATGTAAATGAAGTGTCAAAAATTTCATCTGTTCAAGGCGGAGCTATTTTGCACATAAAAAGATACAGTGGTGCGGTATTTAAATTTCAAAAAGGCTTCCTTCGAATGAAATACCAAAGTTAGCATTTTCGAGAACAGAGGACTTTAGGAAAGCAAACGAGGAGCCAGTACGATCATGTTTCCTGAATAAAACTTGAAAATAAAAAACGAAAGAAATCGGTCAAATATTTTGCGAAATCATTTGTGTAAAAGAAATAAGTAGATCAGAGAAACGTTCCACGTGCCTTTGAAGGATGCTCGAAATGATGAGTTGAAAATGAGGTGCACGAAACGGTTCGCTAATATTATTTATTTAATACTTTTAGACAAATCATTTCACAAAACGTTTGACTTTCTTTTCAAGAATTTAATGTACTTAACTTTTACAGACCATTTAGATTGAAACGCTTGGCCTTAACATTGACTGCTGATGAATTACGTTCGCAACATCAAATGTCTGTAAAATTTCATGGTTCATTATAATTTATTAGGAATTTAATGTGTGATATACTGGGATTGGTGTGTATACACTTAACGATCAAGTACTTTGGCAAGACCTTAAAAATAGTGTCAGCGATGCAGTGTAAACAGTATACATAACACTTTGTACACAGAATTGTAATCGAGTCAGCTAAAATATAAGTTGTACCTGAGATCGAATCCAGGACTTCCTCCAAGCCTTACACCGCTACACTACAGCTAGCTGTGTTTTCCTGTTGGCAATCTGTGTATTTAGGGTAGTTCCGCATTTATTCGTCTTTAATTTATTGATGAGATGGTCGAATGTTCCTCTGGTCATACCTTTGCATCCGAAGAATTTGCCTGGTGATCGTCTTCGTAGTTGATGATATAAATTATGAGATTCTCCATGGAGATTCCTTCCTTTGTAAATTTCATGCACAGCACTCCTTTTCGCTGTATTTTCGTAAGCAGACCTAATTCTGTAGCATTTTTCTCCAAATACAGTAAACTACAGTTTAGGGCGCCGTTTTATGGAAAGCAGCCATCTCGTGGCGCGTCATGGTCGCTCGCAAGCAGCACGGCCGAGCTTTTCGCTGGAGTGTCACGTGTCCAGAAGTCGCTCGCTGTCGGCCGCTTCTGTCGCTCACGTAGGACAAGGCCTAAATCTAAGGGTTGGGGGGGGGGGGGGGGAGGTGCGATTGAGAGTTTCCTTTGCCAATACAAACTCGCGACATGCTATTTTCGCTTTCAGCTGAAGCCCACGTGTGCATGTGCTGTTTGAAAGCATCACAAAATTGAGGATATCTCAAACTCGTCGTTAAATGTACAGTATGCTGTAATAAAATGACGAAAACGTCGTATGGGTGCTTAAAGAATTATTGTAATTTGGCTATTATCAAAGTGTGTCGTTTCGAGGCAACGGCAGACTGAGGATCGATGAAATAATTGTTGCTGGAACACTTTGTTATAATCCAATGTCTGTCAGAAACATACCTGCTATTAATGCTTTCAAGAGGTGGTACGATGCAAAGTGTGGTCGCACGTCATTCGTACTAGGTGTAGCGTGATGAGTACAGAAAGTAGTAAGATAACAGCTAATGTGTTGCTGGTTCGCGTCTCACTAGATCCACATATCTTTTTATTAACCTTCGCGTTTTCTAATAGGTTCCGACACTTTTTTATTACATGAATAGAACGATACTCTATAGTATCCCACGTTACGTAAATATAAATGCACTTTCTGCGGAGTGAGTTTGCCTTAATATACCAGACAGGTTGCACTACTTGCAGTTGAGATATTTTGCCCTTTTCGCATCGAGTCTCATATTTAAAATGTTGTAAAGATTCTGCTGATTAGGAACAGAGACCAAGTAAGAATGATCTAACTTGTACGGCTTTTCATAAAAAGTAAGAAGGATAAAATAATCTTTATCTTGTATAGAGAACTATTGTAGATTTGTTTGGCACTGTTTGTAACGAAACTTTTAAATTCGAGTAAAAATAAGTAATTGTTGCTTTATTGCAACCAAAAGATACACCGCAATCGTAACAACAAAACAAAAAGAAAGATATAATTTTATGTCATGGAACAAGGCCGTACAAAGAATGAACATAAATATCTGGCGCGCTCACACCACGCAAACTGAAAATAAAGCCACTAAAAAATGTCAATACAACAAGCTCACTGCTATCAACACAAGCCAATGGCCTTACTGATCGGACATGTTACTTTTATTTTTGCCTTACAAGATTACAGCTCCAAAATACTACACGAATTCTTTACAGATGAATGGAAAATCTGGTAGAAGCCGACCTCGGCGAAAATCAGTTTGGATTCCGTAGAAATGTTGGGACACGTGACGCATTACTGACGTTACGACTTATCTTAGAAGAAAGATTAAGGAAAGGCAAACCTACGTTTCTAGCATTTGCAGAAAAAGATTTTGACAATGTTGACTGAAATACTCTCTTTCAAATTCTGAAAGTGGCAGGGGTAAAACACAGGGAGCGAAAGGCTATTTGCAATTTGTACAGAAACCAGATGGCAGTTATAAGAGTCGAGGGACACGAAAGGGAAGCAGTGGTTGGGAAGGGAGTGAGACAGGGTTGTAGCCTCTCCCCGATGTTGTTCAATCTGTATATTGAGCAAGCAGTAAAGAAAACAAAAGAAAAATTCGGTGTAGGTATTAAAATCCAGGGAGAAGAAATAAAAACTTTAAAGTTCGCCGATGACAATGTAATTCTGTCAGACAGCAAAGGACTTGGAAGAGCAGTTGAACGGAATGGACAGTGTCTTGAAAGGAAGGTATAAGATGAACATTAACAAAAGCTAACCGAGGATAATGGAGTTTAGTCGAATTAAGTCGGGTGATGCTGAGGGAATTAGATTAGGAAATGAGACACTTAAAGTAGTCAAGGAGTTTTGCTATTTGGGGAACAAAATAACTGATGATAGTCGAAGTAGAGAGGATATAAAATGTAGACTGGCAGTGGCAAGGAAAGCGTTTCTGAAGAAGAGAAATTTGTTAACATCGAGTATAGATTTAAGTGTCAGGAAGTCGTTTCTCAGTGTAGCCACGTATAGAAGTGAAACATGGACGATTTCTCAAGAAGAGAAATTTGTTAACATCGAGTATAGATTTAAGTGTCAGGGAGTCGTTTCTGAAAGTATTTGTATGGAGTGTAGCCATGTATGGAAGTGAACGATAAATAGTTTGGACAAGAAGAGAATAGAAGCTTTCGAAATGTGGTGCTACAGAAGAATGCTGACGATTAGATGGGTAGATCACATACTAATGAGGAGGTATTGAATAGAATTGGGGAGAAGAGAAATTTGTGGCACAACTTCACTGGAAGAAGGGACCGGTTGGTAGGACATGTTCTGAGACATCAAGGGATCACAAATTTAGCATTGGAGGGCAGCGTGGAGGGTAAGAATCGTAGAGGGAGAGGAAGAGATGAATACACTAAGCAGATACAGAAGGATGTAGGCTGCAGTAGGTACTGGGACATGAAGAAGCTTGCACAGGATAGAGTAGGATGGAGAGCTGCATCAAACCAGTCTCAGGACTGAAGACCACAACAACAACAACAACAACAAACAAGATGTTCATGCATATTGAAGTTATTATTCACGTACACTGTAATACCTGTCTTAGTGTGTTAAACCTTTGACGTAAGATATCGCTTGAGTCGTTTATGGCAACCTTTTCAACTCTCTCAATAATGACAAGACTACTAACACTTGTTTTTGTTGTTTTACAGGCAACCTGCAACTTGCCAGCTAGTTGGTGTCGGTGCGGTTTTACTCGACAGTAGAACGGCCAGCACGACAGGAGGAGTCCAGAGACAGACAGACAGACAGACAGACGCGGTCTTCCAGTGGCGGCTGCTCCCGCGTGGAGCCGGTCACGTAGGCAGGCGGGCCCGGAGAGGGAGAGAGGGAGAGAGAGGCAGCCCGCAGCGAAGCAGCGAACAGTGCAGCGCGCTGCAACACCTTGGGGGAACACCAAAAACAGTCCGAGCAAAACCCGGGGGCGTCGGTAGCCGCCAGTCCTGCAAGTGCCACATTCTAACCTCTCCACTACATTTGTTTCTGCGTGAACTTTCACACAACTTTACCTCCCACTCTATAAAAGTTTACGCATTACATCTATATCTACATGGATATTCTGCAAATCACGTTTAAGTGCCTGGCAGAGGGTTCATCGAACGACCTTCACAATTCTCTATTATTCCAATCTCGTATAGCGCGCGGAAAGAATGAACACCTATATCTTTCCGTACGAGCTCTGATTTCCCTTATTTTATCGTGGTGATCGTTCCTCCCTACGTAGGTCGGTGTCAACAAAATATTTTCGCATTCGGCGGAGGAAGTTGTTGGCTGGAAAGTTGTGAGAAGATACCGTTGCAACGAAAAACGCCTTTCTTTTAATGAAAATCTTATCTTTTCTGTGACACTCTCTCCCATATTACGCGACAGTACAAAACGTGCCGCCTTTCTTTGAACTTTTTCGATGCACTCCGTCAGTCCTATCTCGTAAGGATCCCACACCGCACAGCAGTATTCTAAAAGAGGACGGACAAGCGTAGTGTAGGCCGTCTCCATAGTAGGTCCGTTACATTTTCTAAGTTTCCTGCCAATAAAACGCAGTCTTTGGTTAGCCTTCCCCACAACATTTTCTGTGTGTTCTTTCCGTCAATTACTACGAACTGTGACCTCTCTTACACGAAATCGCAAATCTCGTCACATAACTGAGATGATATTCCGTTAAGCACGCAATTTCACTACGAGCAGCTTGTGTGGGACAATGTCAAAAGCCTTCCGGAAATCCGTAATTACGGAATCGATCTGAAATCCGTTTTCGATGGCACTCGACAGTTCATGTGAATAAAGAGCTAGTTGTGTTTCACAGGAACGATGTTTTCTAAACCCACGTTGACTGTGTGTCAATTGACCGTTTTATTCAAAGTAATTAATAATGTTCGAACACAATATATGTTAAAATCCTGCTGCATATCGACGTTAACGATATGGACCTGTAATTAGCAAAACTATGTACCCACAAGCTGTTATCCAACTTAAACTCGTATGCTAACCTCTGCCAAACAGAACCTAATTCGAACTGAACTCTGCCTGGTCTGAATACAACTTGTCTTTAGATTAAAATGCGCAACTCGAGCAAAACAATTATCTGGCCCTGACCGAAATTTCGAATTACCTCGCGTCTTGACGACATTGTTGCAGGATTCTTGAAAGCACGACAGCAAAAAGGCGGCGGCTAAGCTACATTTCTATTCCGAAATAAATTTTCCAAACTATATTCAAGCTGTAAAATGTGATAACGTGCAATGATAAACAGTGGGAAAGAGAGAGTAACTATTCCTATGAAATGATATTCCAAGACAACGATTTTTTTGAATGTGGTATATATTCAAAAAGACAGTAAAACTGGGCGTGACCTTCACACGTAACATACGTCTCAACAATACTGTGCTTAAGAAAGCGAAGAAGGATTTAAAAAGGGTAAAATCTTAACAGAGTGTCTATGAAAACCAAACAGCTTAATCAGTTGTGTTAATACACGACTCAGGTAGGTGGGGTGGTCTTTCTCTCTGACCTGAGCAAGTGAACTAAGTTGACTAGCTGACAATCTTCATTCCTGGAAACTAGCTGCAGTCTTACGCTTATATCCCCAAAAAATAATAACGTTATTCAAAATTTATATTCTCTTTGATTTCTAATATATACATCATATTCATCCTCGCTGTCCTTTACAATCAACCTTTCTTCGTCTAACAGATACTATTACAAATAAACAAAGCACTATGGAATACGTACGTCACTTAACACACTTCAACCAAGATTGTATTAGGCTGCCGGCCGGGGTGGCCGAGCGGTTCTAGGCTCTACAGTCTGGAACCGCGAGACCGCTACGGTGGCAGGTTCCAATCCTGCCTCGGGCATGGATGTGCGTGATGTCCTTAGGTTAGTTAGGTTTAAGTACTTCTAAGTCTAGGGGACTGATGACCTCATTAGTTACGTCCCATAGTGCTCAGAGCCATTTGAACCGTTTTGTATCAGGCTGCGCACAGACAAACACTGTGCCACGACAAGCCCAAAGATTTTTTAACATAACTCTCTCTCTCTCTCTCTCTCTCTCTCTGAAGTGCACATCGATAACATACCAAAATCAAAATGACATGACCACCTTACAACATGCCGTTAACGCCACAAATAAATCAACCGGAAGTGCCATTGTTTGTAGCAGGTGAAGCATGTCTCTTCGAGGTCTTTGCGAACGATAGCACATTATGTCCAAAAAATTGTGACAAGGAAGAATACGAATGTCACGGCTTCTCGTTTGAGTCGCAGCAACTGAAGCCCTCCTCTCAGGCTCCTGCCTAACCACGCGCTCGGAAACAGCCACATATTCCAGAATAAACAGCCAAATTAGCTACCTGTTTCATCCTTTGTTCTCTAATCACATGCAGACTGCAGAACATACTTGTCTTACACTCAGAAGGAAATCCCAGAATATGTTAACAACGCTAAGATGAAAGGAATTTAGCTTCTAGCGAGATGCGAACCTACATCCACCTACTCTGTAATCCGTGACGTTATCCATTAAGCTCTAGGCCTCAGTCTTGTGTCCTATGTCTGCTATCTCACTTACCATATCATCTCTTTAAGATTTATATCGTTGATATACGTTAACAATGGACAGTTAATGACAGTTGACAAAAATGGTCCAAATGGCTCTGAGGACTATGGGACTTAACATCTGAGGTCATCAGCCCCATAGAACTACTTAAACCTAACTAACCTAAGAACATCATACACATCCATGCCCGAGGCAAGATTCAAACCTGCGACCGTAGCAGTCGCGCGGTTCCGGAATGAAGCGCCTACAACCGCTCGGCCACAGTGGCCGGCTGATAGCTGACATGTTTATGATAAATTTTCAATGCGCAGTTGTCCTGAAACGGCATGCTGGAATTAAAAAAAAAATAGCAAAAAGAGCCGAAATGAATAATGGTGCCTGTAGCACCTAGTCAGAGATAGTATCAGTACGCCGTAATAACCTCTGATTCCAAACGTTGTTGTTGTTGTGGTCTTCAGTCCTGAGACTGGGTTGATGCAGCTCTCCATGCTACTCTATCCTGTGCAAGCTTCTTCATCTCCCAGTACCTACTGCAACCTACATCTTTCTGAATCTGCTTGGTGTATTCATCTCTTGGTCTCCCTCTACTATTTTTACCCTCCACGCTGCCCTCCAATGCTAAATTTGTGATCCCTTGATGCCTCAGAACATGTCCTTCCAACCGGTCCCTTCTTCTTGACAAGTTGTGCCACAAACTCCTCTTCACCCCAATTCTATTCAACACCTCATTAGTTACGTGATCTACTCATCTAATCTTCAGCATTCTTCTGTACCACCACATTTCGAAAACTTCTATTCTCTTCTTGTGTAAGCTATTTATTGTCCACGTTTCACTTCCATAAACGGCTACACTCCATAGAAATACTTTCAGAAACGACTTCCTGACACTTAAATCTGTACTCGATGTTAACAAATTTCTCTTCTTCAGAAACGCTTTCCTTGCCATTGCCAGTCTACATTTTATATCCTCTCTACTTCGACCATCATCAGTTATTTTGCTCCCCAAATAGCAAAACTCATTTACTACTTTAAGCGTCTCATTTCCTAATCTAATTCCCTCAGCATCACCCGACTTAATTCGACTACAGTCCATTATCCTAGTTTTGCTTTTGTTGATGTTCATCGTATACCCTCCTTTCAAACCACTGTCCATTCCCTTTAACTGCTCTTCCAAACGGAAGAGGTATAATTCTCCGTTAACCCTTCCATCGTTAAAAATTTTGCATAAATGTTTAGAAAGCATTCTGTAATTGGAGCAAAGCGGTGACCAGTGTAAAATGGAATTATAGGAGTGTTTCGTCAATGCTAAAGTAGTACACAGATATTACGACAACGGTGCCATCCAGGTTTATTCGGTAGTTACGTACAATCCACGGAGGCGATCGCTTAAGCGGTTTACTCTGGCCCCTGGAGGCCAGTCCTGGCTACTGCCGTCCAGCAGAACAGGCAGGAGGATCGACTTCCAGGTCACCAGGCATCCTCTGCCACGGTATGTGCGGCAGGCCGCAGAGAGTACATTCAAACGCCCACAGGGGGCAGTCCACACACAACACTGATTACAACATGCCTCTCATTTTGTTTCTTTTACTTAGTTACGATAGGATAGACATTTTATGTATATAATTTTTGAACATTTTTTATAAATTCCACTACACCAGTAACGTAGAACGTCACACGCATGATTGTTTGTCAATCACGTAATGCTGTGGGCGACGGACGGAGCTTACGGTACGTAGTCTCGACTAACGATGCCTCATTCAGCACCGACATCCTTACTTCTATGGATCTCGCCCGTCTGCTTCTGCTGCCGCCGGCAGACGCAATGGCTGTAACATCGCATTTTTTAAATATTGCAGCTTACATTTTAGTCGTCGTTTAGCCATATTCTCATCCATCTATGCTGAATAGCATTAGTTACTGTAGTGCAGCGGGTAGAAGCCTGAAGATTGTGTGAGGAAAAGACCGAAACCGGTTGCTAATGAATATAAATCTGAAAACGTGATCCAGATTGTTTTTTTTATTTTTATTATTTTGCATATCTTGAAAAAAATGAAAGGTCAAAAACTGTCTTCCTTTAGGACCAATAGAACTCTTTCATAATATTTTTTTTTTTAAGCTGGTCGATTTTAAGAATCAGTCAAGAACGTCCCACTAACTAGACCCACGGTTACATGTGAACCTAAGATTTTCAGAGTTAAGTTGTTAATCGTAGAACCATTTTATGAGGATGGAATTGTAGAGCGAAGTGTAACAAGTCAGTACCGAAAGATATTTATTCTCCTGACAATGAAAAACAGGAAATATAGCACACAAAGTATACTGCATGTGCCGCGTTGGATTCATTTAGGTCGCGTTTCCCAAATACAACCGGGTTTCCCCAGGGAAACAGGAGAAGTCCGTTGAATTAAAGGCCAATATCACTAACGTCTATTTGTAGCACGATTTTGGAACACACACTGTGTTCGAACATATGAATTATCTCGAAGAAAACGATTTATTGACACACAGTCAGCAGGGATTCAGAAAATACCGTTCTTGCGAAACACAGCTAGCTCTTTATACTCATGAAGTAATGGGTGCCATCGACAGAGGACGTCAGATTCATTCCATATTTTTAGATTTCCAGAAGGATTTCGACACCGATACTCACAAGCGTCTGGAACCAAACTACTTGCCTGTGGAATATCGCCTCAGTTGTGCGACTGGATACGTGATTTCCTGTCAGAAAGGTCACAGCTCGTAGTAATAGGAAGCCATCGCGTTAAACATAAGTAATATCCCGCGTTCCCCAAGAAAGTGTTATAGCTCCTGTATTGTTCCTGATGTCTATTAACTACATAGCAGACAATCTGAGTAGCCATCTTAGATTGTCTGCAGATCATGTTGTCATTTACCATCTTGTAAAGTCATCAGATGACCAAAACGAATTGCAAAATGATTCAGAGAAGATATCTTTATGGTGCGAAAAGTGGCAGTCGACCCTGAATAAAGAAAAGAGTGAAGTTTTTCACATCAGTACTAAAAGAAATCCGCTACATTTCGATTACGCGACACGTCACACAAATTTGCAGGCTGTAGATTCCAGTAAATACTTAGGGATTGCAATTACAAAGAACCTAAATTGGAACGATCACATAGATAATGTTGTAGGTAGAGCAAACCAAAGACTGCGATTCATTGGCAGAACACTCAGAAGGTGCAACAGGTCTACTAAAGAGACTGCTTACACCACTCTTGTCCGCCCTGTTCTGGAGTATTGCGGTGTGGTGTGGGATCTGCATCAGGTGGGACTGACGGATGACATCGAAAAAGTACAAAGAAAGGCTGCTCGTTTTGTGTTATCCCGAAATAGCGGAGATAGTGTGACAGACATGATACGTGAATTGGAGTGGCAGTAATTAAAACAAAGGCCTTTTTCGTTGCGACGGGATCTTCTCATGAAATTTCCATCACCAGTTCTCGCCTCCGATTGTGAAAACATTCTGTTGGAACCCACCTACATAGGGAGAAATGATCATCACGAAAAAATAAGAGAAATGAGGGCTCGCACAGAAAAAGTTAAGTGCTCGTTTTTCCCGCGCGTCGTTCGAAAGTAGAATGGTAGAGAGACAGATTGAAGGTCGTTCATTGAACCCCCTGCCAGGCACTTTACTGTGAATAGCAGAGTAATCACGCCGATGTGGATGCCACATAACTGATGCCACATAACTGATGCCACATAACTGATGCCACATAACTGATGCCACATAACTGATGCCACATAACTGATGCCACATAACTGATGCCACATAACTGATGCCACATAACTGATGCCACTTGGCCGCCACTCGACTGCAACAGAATGATGCATTGATAGTTACGCCCTGTTGCATGTAATCCACCATAATTATCGCTTCTGCATCCCGGAAGAGACCGATGCCATCACGTTACCGGCTGACTTTTACACCCTGAATTTTTTTGGGTAAGGGATGAAGGATGTTTCCATTGTTTTGACTCGTTTTGTCTCAGGATCACAGTGGCGAACCCAATTTCGTCCATTCTCACATATCTTGCACGAAAGCCGTCTTCATCCATTTCAAATTGGCGGACGATTTCTTCACAGCACTGGACACGCTCCCGTCTCTGATCTGCATTCGAGTCTTTCAGGACCCACCGAGATGAAACTGCGCATTCCCAAAATACCCAGAACAGCGACACGAGCGCGCCCGTGGGAGATTCCAAATGTGGCTTCAATGCGCTGCAACGTTGTTCGACGATCCAGCAAAATCGTTTCATCAGTGGCATAATGACTTTTCTGGAGACTAGAAATCTACTCTGTAGGAATCAGCATGGGTTTCGAAAAAGACGGTCGTGTGAAACCCAGCTCGCGCTATTCGTCCACGAGATTCAGAGGGCCATAGACACGGGTTCCCGGGTAGATGCCGTGTTTCTTGACTTCCGCAAGGCGTTCGATACAGTTCCCCACAGTCGTTTAATGAACAAAGTAAGAGCATATGGACTATCAGACCAATTGTGTGATTGGATTGAAGAGTTCCTAGATAACAGAACGCAGCGTGTCATTCTCAATGGAGAGAAGTCTTCCGAAGTAAGAGTAATTTCAGGTGTGTAGCAGGGGAGTGTCGTAGGACCGTCGCTATTCACAATATACATAAATGACCTTGTGGATGACATCGGAAGTTCACTGAGGCTTTTTGTGGATGATGCTGTGGTATATTGAGAAGTTGTAACAATGGAAAATTGTACTGAAATGCAGGAGGATCTGCAACGAATTGACGCACGGTGCAGGGAATGGCTATTGAATCTCAATGTAGACAAGTGTAATGTGCTGGGAATACATAGAAAGAAAGATCCCTTATCATGTAGCTACAATATAGCAGGTCAGCAACCGGAAGCAGTTAATTCCATACGTTATCTGGGAGTAGGCATTAGGAGTGATTTAAAATGGAATGATCATATAAAGTTTATCGTCGGTAAAGCAGATGCCAGACAGATTCAGAGGAAGAATCGTAAGGAAATGGGATCCGAAAACAAAGGAAGTAGGGTACGGTACGCTTATTCGCCCACTGCTTGAATACTGCTCAGGAGTGTGGGATCCGTACCAGATAGGATTGATAGATAAGATCCAACGGAGAGCAGCGCGCTTCGTTACAGGATCATTTGGTAATCGCGAAAGCGTTACGGAGATGATAGATGAAGTCCAGTGGAAGACACTGCAGGAGAGACTCTCAGTAGCTTGGTACGGACTTTTGTCGAAGTTTCGAGAACATACCTTCACTGAGGAGTCAAGCAGTATATTGCTCCCTCGTACGTATATCTCGCGAAGAGACCGTGAGGATAAAATCAGAGAGATTAGAGCCCACACAGAGGCATACCGACAATCCTTCTTTCCACGAACAATACGAGACTGGAATAGAAGGGAGAACCGATAGAGGTGCTCAAGGTACCCCCCGCCACATACCGTCAGGTGGTTTGCCGAGTATGGGTGTAGATGTAGGACGGTGACAGGCCTTCCGCTCCTCGGCGCACCTCCCACTCTCTTCCGCGTTTGAAGTCGGACACGCAGTTTTTCACTGTTGCATAAGACGGAGCACGTCCTCCGCAACTTCCTTGTGCGTCATTCCATTCAATGAAGACAGTCAATCACAGCACGGTTCTCGACTCACTCGATATTCGCTATTTTGCTCACACTACGGTGTACGACGTGTCCTAACGGCAGAACTAACGAAACTGGAGTCGCGAAATTTAACTTGCATGCCCACAAAGGTTCACCATAAAAGAACGTGGTGGTGGTGGTGGTGTTTGTGCGAGACATCACGGTAACTACCTCGGGCCAGAAACCTTTGGACCGCCCCTCGTACACATTTCTGCTGCTGACTCCCGCCTACGTAGGGAGAAATAAGCATCGTAATTAAGTAGAAGAAACCAGCGCTCGCACGGCAAGACCTAGGTGCTTGTTCTTGCGACGCGACCGGCTAGTCTCGAGGCTTCACCCCGTCCTGAGGCTGAGGCAATTGCCACTAACCCACCAGCCGTACCCCCCCCCCCCCCTCCTCCCTCCTCAGCGCCACTCCAGCGGGCGAAACGGGGCCAGGAATTTTCGCAGGTGCTTCGCTTTCTCCTCGGCCGCCGAGTCACACCTCTGCGTACTGTCCGGGGTCGAACCGCGGCGGCTTCGCCCAGGAGGCTGCACGCGCTCGCAGCTGTCGCACGCCTACACCGCCGGCTACAAAAACTGCACCATCTCCGCGTGATTACAACTTCACCGGCACCACGCAAAGCACATCGTCGGATCGGCACCATCTGTATCCTGCACGTAAGCAAAGATTATGCAGCAGGCTTCTTATTCGTAAATACGAGGATAGTTTGAAAAGTTCGCCGAATCACCACCAGATGTCAGCACCAGCGCGACGAGGTTCCCGCGTAATAACAGGTCATCCTTTCTGAATATACGCTCAGTCGCAAAAGTATTCGGACAGCGCGTAACGGCGCATAATTTTGCAGTTTGCCGCACGAACAAGTACAGAAAGCGCACTTTGTAATGTATTTGGGACTCTGGGTACGATGTCGCAACGTGAAACACCTGTCAAATACGAAGAATTGTTGTCGGACATGTGTCTGTTACGTAATATTTCCTGAAAACGGCATGGCAAGGTTCATCAAAAGTATGCGCACAAAGGCGGACAACGTGAGAGAACAGTTCATTCGGAGACGGACAGAGGGTGAAGCGACTGCAGTGTGGCCGACATTTCCGCGAGACGATAGCGATGATCAGTAAACACGCATCGCGAGCCCGTGCAGGTCAACGATGGGACGCAGGGGGGAAGTGTTCTACGTTCGAGCAAAGGCAACTCGTAGTTTATCATCACGCGAAGGGGAAAACCTGCAGGGAAATTGCCGCAATATCGAACATGAAGAAAAGTACAGTTCACGACATTATTAAACGGTTCGAGAAAGAAGACCGATTGGAATTCCGTTGCAGTACAGGACGGCCACGGACATTTTCACAGAGAGATGAACGTGTGATTGTGCGAAAGGTACAACAGAATCCGAAAATATCTGTCGCACGAATTGCAAGTGAGGTGGAGGGAGACCTCGGTATAAAAGTTCGTCCCGAAACCGTGCGGAGAGTACCACGACGATCGCAGTACGGTGGTCGGGTCGCGTGGCGAAAGCCATTCATAAATGCAGCGAACCAGAAGAAACGTGTGCAGTTTGCGGAGGAATACGCCGGATACGATGAGGCTTGGTGGAATCGGGTGATATTTTGCGACGAATGTAAAATTACATTATGGCAAAGCGACGGAAAGGCGAACGTGCGGCGAAAGACCGATGAAGAGCTGAATCCCAGGAACCTCAAACCGACAGTAAAGTTTGGAGGTGGGAGCATCACGGTGTGGGGATGCATGTCCGGCAGTGGTGTGGGTGATTTACTGTTCATTCATGATACGACGAACGAGGAAGCGTATTTGAATATACTGCGAGGACATTTGAAGCAGAGTGCACGACATGTAGGTATTGCCAACAACTTTCATTTTTATCAGGATAATGATCCCAAGCTTACCGCGCATATTTTACAGATGTGGTTGCTCTTCAACTGCCCGAAAATATTGCACCCCCTCCCCAATCGCCAGACCTTAACCCAATCGAACATTTGTGGGATAAATTGAAACGGACCCTCCGCGCGGACAACATCTGTACGAAGGAGACCTCGAAAGAGAAACTGCGCCAAGAATGGGCAAATATAGCGCCAGACTTCACAAAAAAAAAAAAAAAAAAAAAAAAAAAAAAAAAAAAAAAAAAAAAAAAAAAAATCGTGAAAAGTATGCCTAGTAGATTGGAGGAGGTATTGAAAATGAAAGGTGGACCCACAAGGTATTGACATTTTCGTCGTACAACTTATGAGCATTTATTGGACAGTGTCTGAATACTTTTGTAGCAGCAGGGTGTGCAGGATGTTTCATTTTTGTTGTTAATTTTTCTGTTATTTATGTTTTGGAAACGAAATAAACCAATAATTCTTTTGTAATTAATGTTGTTACGCATATATATATTGCTAATAAATATGTTTGGGTTTCATAGTGTTTCTCGAGTACTCATTGTGAAACTTCCCACTGTCCGTATACTTTTGCGACTGAGTGTATACGTGTCATGTCAATGCTACGTGTAGCAGTCTCATGGGAAAAAAAAAACAAACAAAAAAACAAAACAAAAACAAAAAACATGAATTCGAGCAGTAATTAGGCACTTCCTAAAGAAATCTATGAAAGCAAAGGTAAGTCGTGCCGATTTTCGAATAGACTGCGGGATTCTGCTCCTTCATATTCAACTGTAACCAAACGTACAAACGAGCTTAAATTTGACAGAGAGAGCTTTCATGATTGTCAACAGAGACTGCTCCACAAATTACTGCGAAAGTGCATAAAATGGTCGTCGAAGATCTTCCACAAGAAATGTCATCTGACCGAGCGTACCACATTTTAACAGTGGCACTCGACACGACTGAGTGATTGATTGACATGGGTTATGGGACCAAACGGCGAGGTCATCAGTCCAGCGATTCCGGAGTGAGTGACAGAAGAAAGAGGGTCCGCTAAAGGTGCACGGATCCAGTCAGGGGAGTCAAGTTGTAAAATAATAAACATTAAAGACACACAGTGAAAGGCATAAAACGTGAGATCAAACCTAAAAACAGAAAAAAAGGGGGCCGGTCACGGGGTCACAGACCGAGAAGCCTGGATAAAGGGGTTCCAACCACAAAAAAGCCTGCCACTGCTCCAAGACTTTCACGGAGGAAACAGACGACCAGTTCAATCATCCGTGGATCGTCTGCTGATATTAAATTTCAGGAATCTGGAAGACTGTACTTGGCACGAAGGGCCGAAAGAAGGGGACATTCCGCCAATACGTGTGATATCGTCAGTCTGACTCCACAACCACATTGTGGGAGTGGCTTGTTACGCAAGAGAAAACAGTGGGTGAGCCTGGTATGACCAATGCGTAAACGGCATAAAATACCGCACTCCTTCAGACAGGAGGTGATTGTGCGGACTTCATTACTATGAGCAGCAGCGCTCCAGACGTCACTCCATTTTTGGGCAAAGAGAGACTTTACGTAAATCCGCATATCCACAGCTGGAATCATGAAAGGAATTGGGGGGGGGGGTTAAGTATTTGCTTCTTTATCAAACTGTCAGCCAGTTCATTCCTTGGGATGCCCACGCACTTGATACAAGAAAATTATCCACTTGATGGGTGCCGCAACTCTTAACTATGGATCAGAAACTCATCACAGTGGAATAGTCCGAAAAATGTTTGCGTCGTTTTCACAGCAAGTAACAAGATTTTTTTGCGCCAGTTTGTGGCCACAGCTGATACTTGTGTCCACTACTGTAGCCCACACAAAGAAAATAAGTCAAAGCAGTGGAAACATGCCGATTCATCACCAGCAAGAAAAGCAAAGACAAAAAAATGGTTCAAATGGCTCCTTTTTTTGTTTTGGTTTTAGGGCGCAAAACTGCTATGGTCATTAGCGCCCGGTCCGTGACTTAGGAAACAGTAAAAACCGAAAATGGAAACCAGCAGCAATGGGAACGAAACTCAAAAAATTTGAGAAACTAAAAGCAGAAGGAAGGCTTAAAAATCCACTACAGAAAGGGGTTGTTTGTCCCCCAAAAAAAGCTTCAAATGACTGACGTCATTTCACTGGCACTAATGAACTCGAGAAGGCGATCGGCTGAGCGCGTGTCATCTGCTAAAATTGACGATATATCAGGCGACAGCTGTAGACGGGAGCGTAACGGAGTAAAATAGGGGCACTCAATTAAAAGGTATCTTACCGTCCACAGCTGAGAGCAGTGGGGACAGAGTGGGGGGGATCGCCGCTTAAAAGATGTCGATGGCTAAAAAGACAGTGCCCTATCCGGAGTCTAGTCAAAATTACCTCCTCCCGACGACGCGTTCGGGAGGAAGAGGTCCAAGCACAAGGAAGAGCTTTCACGTCCCGCAATTTATTATGGGGAAGTGTCGACCAATGTGCGTGCCATAAAAGAACAACACGACGACATAAAACGCTCCGTAGATCGGCGAAGGGAAGCGATTGAATAGCTGGCCGAAGAAGAGAGACTGCAGCCTTGGCCGCTATATCGGCCGCCTCATTCCCACAGATACCAGCGTGTCCCGGGAGCCAGAGGAACGCCACCGAGACGCCGCCCAGGTGGAGCAAGTGGAGACAGTCCTGAATCCGGTGGACCAGAGGGTGCACAGGGTAAAGAGCTTGGAGACTGAGGAGAGAGCTGAGAGAATCTGAGCAGATAACGTACTCTATCCGCTGATGGCGGCGGATGTAGTGGACAGCCTGGAGAACAGCGTAAAGCTCCGCAGTATAAACCGAACACTGGTCGGGAAGCCGAAATTGATTTGGGGTGTCGCCAACAATATAGGCACTCCCTACACCTAACGATGTTTTCGAGCCGTCGGTGTAAATAAATGTGGCTTCTGTCATTTGTGCACATAGAGCAGCAAATGCCCGACGATAAACAAGTGAAGGGGGTACCATCCTTGAAAAATCGACAAAGGTCACGGAGCAGGCAGATCCGGGGACGGAGCCAAGGTGGTGCTGTACCCCAAGTTGTCAAGAAGGTTTTAGGAAAGCGGAAGGAAAGAGAATGTAGCAGTTGATGGAAGCGGACTCCCGGTGGTAGTAGGGAGGAGGGGCGGCCTGCATACCCTACGTCAAAGGAGGCGTCGAAAAAAATGTCATGGGCCGGATTTGCAGGCATGGAAGACAGATGGCTAGCATAACGACTCAGAAGGACTGCTCGCCGATTGGACAGCGGAGGTTCAGCAGTCTCAGCATAAAGGCTTTCCACAGGGCTGGTGTAAAAAGCTCCAGACACTAAACGTAATCCACGATGGTGGATAGAGTCGAGACGACGAAGAATAGACGGCCAAGCAGAGGAGTAAACTATGCTTCCATAGTCCAATTTCGAGCGCACTAAGGCGCGATAGAGGCGGAGAAGGACCACTCGGTCCGCTCCCCAGGAGGTACCATTCAGGACACGGAGGGTGTTGAGCGATCGCAGACAGCGAGCCGAAAGATGGGAAACGTGGGAGGACCAGCATAGATTTCTGTCAAACATAAGACCCAAGAATTTAGCGACGTCCGAAAACGGAAGGTTGACAGGTCCTAGATGTAAGGAGGGTGTAAGAAACTCCTTACGTCGCCAAAAATTAACACAAACGGTCTTACTGGGAGAAAAACGGAAGCCGGTTTCGGTGCTCCAAGAGTAGAGGCGATCGAGACATCCTTGAAGACGTCGTTCAAGAAGGCTGGTCCGTTGAGAGCTGTAGATCGCAAAATCGTCCACAAAGAGGGAGCCCGAGACATCAGGAAGGAGACAATCCATAATTGGATTTATGGCAACAGCAAACAGTACAACACTTAGCACGGAGCCCTGGGGTACCCAGTTTTCTTGGGAGAAGGTACGGGAGAGAGTAGTGTTCACCCGCACTCGAAGTGTGCGCTCTGCCATAAATTCGCGAAGAAAAAGGGGCAGCCGGCCTCGAAAGCCCCAAGAGAACAGTGTGCGGAGGATGCCTGTCCTCCAACAGGTATCGTATGCTCTCTCCAGATCAAAAAATATTGCTACTGTTTGGCGTTTCCGGAGAAAATTGTTCATGATGTAAGTGGAGAGAGAAACAAGATGGTCAACTGCAGAACGATGCTTTCGGAATCCGCATTGGGCAGGTGTTAGAAGACTGCGGGACTCCAGCCACCAAGCTAAACGGCAATTCACCATACGCTCCAAAACCTTACATACAATACTCGTGAGAGAAATGGGGCGATAGCTAGAGGGGAGATATTTGTCCTTTCCAGGTTTCGGAACAGGAACGACGAAAGCATCCCGCCATCGTCTGGGAAAAGTACTGTCGGTCCAAATTCGAATATAAATGCGAAGGAGGTAACGCAGACTATGGGTTGATAAATGCAGCAACATTTGGATGTTGATACCATCCGGTCCTGGGGCGGAGGAGCGAGAAGAAGAGAGTGCATGTTGGAGTTCCCGCATGGAGAAAACAGTATTATAGCTTTCGCGATTTTGAGAGAAGAAAGCAAGAGGTTGCACTTCCGCTGCACGTTTCTTCGGGAGAAACGCTGGCGGGTAATTTGAAGAACTCGAAATCTCAGCAAAGTGTTCACCCAAGGAGTTAGAAATTGCGACGGGGTCCACTAACGTATCACGCGCGACAGTGAGCCCAGAGACCGGGGAGAAACTAGGCGCGCCTGATAACCGTCGAATCCGACTCCAAACTTCCGAGGAGGGAGTGAAGGTGTTAAATGAGCTAATAAAGAATTTCCAGCTTGCCTTCTTGCTATCGCGGATGACACGACGGCATCGCGCACGGAACTGCTTATAGCGGAAACAGTTGGCCAAAGTAGGATGGTGGCGGAAAACGCGAAGAGCACGTCGCCGCTCACGTATTGCGTCACGGCATGCCTCGTTCCACCAAGGAACTGGGGGGCGCCGGGGCAATTCGGAGGTGTGAGGTATTGAACGTTCCGCAGCTGTAAGAACAACGTCGGTAATATGTGTGACCTCATCGTCGACGCTGGGAAAGTGATGGTCATCGAATGTCGCTAGAGACGAAAAAAGTGTCCAATCGGCTTGGGCAAACTTCCAGCGTCGCGGGCGCATATAGGGCAGTTGAGGCTGCAGTCTAAGGACACATGGAAAGTGGTCACTCGAGTGTGTATCAGCAAGGGCGAACCATTCGAAGCGCCGAGCTAGCGGAACAGTACCGACCGAAAGGTCCAAATGAGATAAATTTGTCGTGGAGGCAGACAAAAATGTGGGGACCCCAGTGTTGAGGCAAACTAGATCCGCTTGGTGGAAGACGTCTAGCAATAGTGAGCCACGTGGACAAGGATGTGGAGATCCCCAAAGCGGGTGGTGGGCATTGAAGTCCCCAATCAGCAAATAGGGGAGTGGAAGCTGACCAAGAAGATGAAGGAGATCAGCTCGTGCCATTGGTGTGGACGATGGAATGTATACAGTACAAAGAGAAAAGGTGTATCCAGAAAGGGAAAGACGGACAGCGACAGCTTGGAAGGAAGTGTTTAAGGGGATTGGGTGATAATGGAGAGTACCCTGGAGAAGAATCATGAGTCCTCCATGGGCTGGAGTGCCTTCAACAGAGGGGAGATCAAATCGGACGGACTGAAAATGGGGGAGAACAAAGCGGTCATGGGGACGCAGCTTTGTTTCCTGAAGACAGAAGATGACCGGCGAGTAGGATCGTAAGAGGATCGACAATTCATCCCGACCGGCTAGAATGCCGCGGATATTCCAGTGGATAATGGACATAGGGTGAACAGAAAATGGAGGAATGTGACCAAGGTTGCCGTCAACTCAACGACTGCTCAGAGCTTGCGACCGACAGCATGGAATGGCATTCAGCCGAAGGCAGAAGATCCTGATCCATAGGTTGTTCAGGAGCAGCTCCAGCCACCAACGATCGGCCGGTTGATCGGCCGCCAGCAGTGCGCCTCGGCGACACAGAAGACGGCCGAGGGCAGTTACCGCCAGGTGGTGCTGTAGATGAGACACGCCGTGGCGGAGAAGGAGAGGAACTGTGTTTTTTTGTAGCCTTCTTGGAAGTATGATGTTTAGATGAAGGAGGAACCGATGGTTGTGAAGTTGGGGTACGTAAAAAATCTTCACGAGTATGCTCTTTTTTCGAAGTCTTGGTGTCTGACTTTTGGGCTCGAGATTTAGCAGAACCCGACGAAGGGTGAGCCATAGAGTGGGCAGGCGAAAGAGGTGAGGTTGAACGGGCGATCTTTGCGCTGGCCGATCTGACGACCGTGGAACTAAAGGTGAGGTCGCAAGTCTGCGTGGCCGCCTCCTTGGTTGGCCGAGGAGAAGCAAGGATAGTGCTGTATTTTCCTTTCTGAGGCACGGTGGGCTGTCGACTGGCGAATAATCTTCGAGCAGCAAAGGTCGACACCTTTTCCTTCTCTCTGATTTCCTGGATGAGCTTTTCGTCTTTAAAAATGGGGCAATCTCGAGCGGAAGCAGCGTGGTCACCCATACAGTTGATGCAGCGAGGGGATGGAGGTGGACAAGCACCCTCATGGGCATCCTTGCCACACGTAACACATTTGGCCGGATTGGAACCGGACTGGCTGGTGTGATTGAACCGCTGACATCGATAGCAACGCGTAGGGTTTGGGACATAAGGGCGAACGGAAATTATCTCATAGCCTGCTTTGATTTTTGATGGGAGTTGAACTTTGTCAAATGTCAAGAAGACAGTGCGGGTTGGAATGATGTTCGAGTCAACCCTTTTCATAACCCGATGAACAGCCGTGACGCCCTGGTCAGACAGGTAGTGCTGAATTTCTTCGTCAGACAATCCATCGAGGGAGCGGGTATAAACGACTCCACGCGAGGAATTTAAGGTACGGTGCGGTTCCACCCGGACAGGGAAGGTGTGGAGCAGAGAAGTACGCAGCAATTTTTGAGCCTGGAGGGCACTGTGTGTTTCTAACAACAGGGTGCCATTCCGTAATCTGGAACAAGACTTTACAGAACCTGCAATTGCGTCGACACCTCTCTGAATAATGAAAGGGTTGACCGTGGAGAAGTCGTGACCTTCATCAGACCGAGAAACAACAAGGAACTGTGGCAATGATGGAAGAACTGTCTGTGGCTGAGAGTCGGTGAAATTACGCTTGTGAGCGGACATAGTGGAAGGTGAGGAAACCATTGCGGAAGAATCCCCCACGATTACCGGCGTCTCCGATGGCGCGCTCCTCTCTTGTGGTGGCCCTCTCTGAGGGCACTCCCGCCTTAGGTGATTGTTCACACCTCAGGTCACACCTCCCAACAAACGGACGGAGGGAGGGACCAATCGGCACTTTCGGAAGGTATCAGCTCGGGTAATCACCCCTCCCTGGGCCTGGCCGTTACCAGGGGTAACCAGGGAAAGAGCCAGAGGTGAGGGGTGGGGGGGCGAAGATGGGGGATAGGGAAGGATGCGGAAAAGGAAAGTATGCAGCCCGGAAAGGAAGGAGGGCCACATTAGCTCGGGGTCCCGTGCTCGCTACGCACGTATCCACAAATGGCTCTGAGCACTATGGGACTTAACGTCTAAGGTCATCAGTCCCCTAGAACTTAGAACTACTTAAACCTAACTAACTTAAGGACAGCACGCACATCCATGCCCGAGAGAGGATTCGAACCTGCGGCCGTAGCGGTCGCGCGGTTCCAGACTGCAGCGCCTAGAACCGCTCGGGCACCCAGGCCGGCCAAGCAAAGACAAGCCGGCCGCCCGCTACGAGCGTGGCGCCAGTTTTCTGGGATGCTCCCCACTTGTCAAACAATTATGGGACAATACTACGCTAACCTCCTGGATTAACTACAGCAAAAGACACGCGGAAAAAGGCCAGTTTGGCACGAAACAAAGTTATCTTTATCAAGACAATGCACGTCCACACACAGGCATCATTCTCAATACACAAATACGTGAACTAAGATTTATTCGCTAGATGTAGCCCCGTCAAACTTTCATCTCTTCCCCACGTTCAAAATTTTTCTGTGGACGGAGACTATCTTTAGATGAAGAAATCTCACTCGAAGTTTCAGACGGGAAGAATGTAATTTTCGAGATGGGATCAAGGCGCTGGAACATCGGTGGACCAAGTGAAATAGTGTAGGAGGATATTGCATTGAAAAATAAAAACGTTTCACTGAGGTAAGTCGTTTCTTTCTATTCCATTCCGAGAACTTTCCACAGTGCTGTCGTAGCATCTGAAAGTCGGTTGCTTCACGGAAAATCTGCTAAGTCTGGTATAAGAGTGAGAAGTGCGCATCAACTCGTGCCGGAAACAGACAGCGGCAGGCAGGCGGCCTCTCCATACTGACAAGGAGGCGCCGCCAGCGACGGGATCGACGTTCTGAAGCCGTGTACACTGTTACACCACAGGTACCTCACACGGCAGCCATTCACCCTGATAGGTCCTCGTTTAAGAGTACATCTACATGATTACTCTGCAATTCACATTTAAGTGCTTGGCAGAGGGTTCATCGAACCACAATCATACCATCTCCCTACCATTCCACTCCTGAACAGCGCGCGGGAACAACGAACATCTAAACCTTTCTGTTCGGGCTTTGATTTCTCTTATTTTATTCTGATGATCATTCCTACCTATGTAGGTCGGGCACAACAAAATATTTTCGCATTCGGAAGAGAAAGTTGGTGACTGAAATTTCGTAAATAGATCTCGCCGCGACGAAAAACGTCTTTGCTTTAATGACTTCCATCCCAACTCGCGTCTCGTATCTGCCACACTCTCTCCCCTATTACGTGGTAATACAAAACGAGCTGCCCTTTTTTGCGACTGCCCTTTTTGCGACTGACAAAAAAAATTTCGGCATTTTTCTGACACTCAACAGCATAAAAAAAGTTACATTAAAGAGTCTGATAGCGAGGGACATTGGTTAGGATAATAGCTTCAGGTGCAGGAGGCTGTTGGTTTGAATATAGTCAAGTACAGAGACTTTTTTATTTTTAAATCTGTATCGAAACGGCTTTGATCATCATTTTTGTTCGGTTACTTGGTTTAAATGCATTTTTTTTATTTCCATTCCTTCGACACATTTTCATCATACTATCAACTTCATTTGCTGCCATTTTTCTTACTTGAAATCTTTGTTCATGTCTTTTTAATTAATTTTATGTATTAATTTCAATTTAATTTCTTTTGTTTCATCACCTTGTTTTTCCGTACACATTATTGCGTTCATTGTATCTGCTTCTCATGTTGCTTCAATGTCGGTTTACTTATTAATCCTCCTTTCATTGAAATCTTTATCTACGTTATTTTGTCCACAGTGCAACAGGTTTTCAGGTTAGGTTTTAAAAGTTTATATAACGACTGCCTCGCAAAAAAATTGCATATCTGGCAACGAAAAATATATTTTTCATATCACTGCACAGTAATATAAATAGATTATTTCGTCGTTTGTTTTTTAACTAACAGAGGGGAATTTTCTAATAACTGAATATTATAGCAGATAAATATCATGAATTTCATATTCACAAAAATTGCGATTGTAAAAAGAATAATATAAAGAAAAATGTAAAACAAAAAAGTTGAAACGGTGAATAAAATGTGTGAATAGAAATAAAAAATACATTTAAAAATTACGGTCAAAATCATTCCGATAAAGGTTCAAAAATTAAAAAAAAATTGCCCTTGATGAGATTCGAACCCGTAAGCTCCTGTATGTGAATGCAGTTATTCTACCCACTACACCACGGAACCAGCCCGTGTAATACGACTTTTTTGACGTCATGAAATTCCGAAAATTTTTTCGTCGATTACTCGCATACGCGGGCCCACGAGGGTGAATGGCTTCAGGATGCGATACCTGGGATCTTGACCTACATCACTGTATGTTTGGCTAACACACCGCCAGGGACGTATCCTTGTGAGATTTAGCGTTCCACGACATTGCGTCGGTAGGGATCGCACCTCTGTCAGGCAACTATGGAATCGATGGCTTCACGAGGTCTACGGTCTGCGCCGTGCAGCATCGCACCTTCAGTCGGGAGTCGGCGCCACGACGCCCGGTGCAGCCCGGGCCGCCAGCAATCGCCGTGGCTTCCTCTGACGCAGGATCGAAGAGAGACTGGCGCCAACTGTGATCCGCCTAACAAAGGACACAGCATTGGCACCAAATCGTCTTCTCGGACGAGTTCCGGCTCTATTTGTAGAGCATCACGACGGAGGTATCCGTGCGTCAAAGTTCGGAGCAGAACGAACTTTTCCCACATTTCATTCACGACCGACATACGCGTCCACCACTTGGCGTGGTGGTATACGCTGTCACCTCCATTTCACATTGTCAGAAACTCGCACAGCACCTGGGGGATTGAGACTCGTGGCTGTGTCTTATTGTAAAAGTCCCTGTGGCGTTATCTTTCAACAAGATAACGCAAGACCACACGCTGTCGCGGCCTACCTCGATACGGAGGGTGTTCGGCTGTTGCCGCGGGCAGCAAGTTCTCCACACCTCTCACCTGTGGAAACACCTGCCCATTGGTTGCAGAGACATTGAGCCGTGACCACTCGACAGGAACTGAGAGTGTACAATTATGGTTAGAGTTGAAGCAGCGTCCAATCACGAGCCAGCACATGTCATCCAGGCTCACTTCGATTCGGGTTCGAACCGCCGTTGCTGCCAGAGGTGACAGCTCTGTGTAGTAACACTTCCACAGCGGCCACTTGTAAGCGTTGCTTCACGCAGTGGAGAATGGCAAAACAGAGGCAGCCGGCGATCGCGGCATTGCGAAGTAGGCGCGGCACAGATAGCCTTGCTGTCAGCAGCAGTCTACCAACCGGCTGACGCAAGGACCCACGCAGACCGAACGAAGCCTGGAGACTGATGAGTAAGGGAAGTGAGGCCAGCACGCTAAGTTACGCTGCAATATACTGCGGGAGTAATAACAAGAAGCTGCCACCGAGGGTAAAAAACCTCCTCCTGCCGGATATAAATAGTAGAGCGCAGACAGCAACGGACAGAAGCCATTAGGAAGCAGTGTCCGTGTCCGAATGTTCACTCTTCGTAGGTGACGATTCTAGAAGTCTGTTCCAGCTCGCAGGAGTCATCTTATCACCGCCAGATGTCTACTTGAGCTCTGGAGGTCGGCCCGAGTCCGGTCGGCACCGAGGCTGACTGACTACAGCGACAACTTCCAGCAGGACCGGCCGCAGCGCGGTCTCGGGCACAGGCGCCGCCGGGGACTGACGCCCGGACTCCACGGCAACCCGGACCCGCGCACGTGGTCCGCCCACGATGGGATCTCGCGACTGACGGCTTCCCAGCCGCCGGTGCAGCAGGCGGCGGCAGCTGACCTCACGGCGACGAGTTCACCTCCACCACAGGGCATCCTGACCTCAGCGGAGCACTGGTGGCGCGCATTGTCGGAGAATCTACGCAGCAGCAGCCGGGCGGAAGGATCCGCAGGGATGGGCGGCGACGACGAGGGAGAAATTGTGAAGAAAGCTCAATAAGCAATTGTAAAACTCCACGCCGCCTCAGTCTTTGGCGCAGCCACTGTGTCTGCTGCTTACGAGTACTGCAGAAGTCGTAACAAGTAGCAAACGGCCATAACAAGTACTGCAGAAGCCGTAACAAGTGGCCATCTGACATAACAGTATACACCCAAATCAGCTACAAATTTAATCATGTATTCTTCCTGCTGCTGACAAATGTAAATGTGGCAACTATCGAGGAACTGTTGCAAGCTACTGGTCAGTTGTTTAAGAGAGTTCGGAATACCACAGAAGCTTATCTGTCTGATATAAGATCTGACCGATTTAATCACGCGGTAAAACTGTAGATGGAAAACCGAGTAACGGGTGACTGAAGTTGTGTCGGGTCTCAGGCAGAGAGACGGTTTATCTCCTACCCTCTCCAATTGTGTGCTCGGAGAGACTGTACATGAAGAGATTCAAATCGAACGGTACCTGGGATGTCAACTTAACGCAAAAGATATTTGTTTAATCGGTAGCTGAGGAGGAACTGAAACAAATATCCAGGGCGTCGGAGATGGCTGCCAGCAAATCTAGGCAACTCACAAACGAAAGCAAGACGGATAGACGGATTACCTCACTACGACTCGTCGACAAGGTCAGCATATGCAAGAACTACAATCGTTGAGGAAGGAAAATCGGTCCTGCAAAAAAGTCCGCAAATGTAAATACCTGGGGACGCTTTTCACGGAGAATTCGTCACACGAAACCAATCCTGACACAGTTGCTTTGGCCTAGGCGCCTCTCGAGACATTTCAAAATTCCGCTGTATAAAATCCTGTTCCAACTCGTGCTACTACACTCAAGCGCCAAACAAACTGAACTGGTATAGGCATGCGTATTCAAGTACAGAGATGTGTGGACAGACAGAATACGGCGTTGCGGTCGGCAACGCCTATATATATATATATATATATATATATATATATATATATATATATATATATATATATATATATATATATATATATATATGACAAGTGTTTGGTGGAGTTGTTAGATCGGTTGCGGCTCCTACAACGGCAGGTTATCTAGATTTAAGTGAGTTTGAACGTGGTGTTACAGTCGGCGCACGAGTGATGGGACACAGCATCTATGAGACAGTGATGTAGTGGGGATTTTCCCGTGCAACCATTTCACGAGTGTACCGCGAATATCAGGAATCCGCTAAAAAATCAAATCTCCGACGTCGCTGCTGCCGGAAAAAAATCCTGCAAGAACGCAACCAACGACGACTGAAGAGAATCGTTCAACGTGACAGAAGTGCCCAGCGGTCTAAGGCGCTGCAGTCATGGACTGTGCGGCTGGTCCCAGCGGAGGTTCGAGTCCTCCCTCGGGCATGGGTGTTTGTGTGTTTGTCCTTGGGATAATTTAGATTAAGTAGTGCGTAAGCTTAGGGACTGATGACCTTAGCAGTTAAGTCCCATAAAATTTCTCACACATTTGAACATTTTTTTGACAGAAGTGCAACCCTTACGCAAATTGCTGAAGATTTCAATGCTGCGTCATCAACAAGTGCCAGCTTGCGGACTATTAACCGAAACATCATTGGTATGGGTTTCGTGTATTGTCGATGAGTGCACGACACAAAGCTTTACGCCTCGCCTGGGCCCGTCAACACCGACATTGGACTGTCGATGACTGGAAACATGTTGCCTGGTCGGACGAGTCTCGTTTTAAATTTTATCGAGCGGATGGACGTGTACGGATGTGGAGACAACTTCATGAATCCGTGGACCCTGCATGTCAGCAGGGGACTGTTCAAGTTGGTGGCGGGTCTGTAGTGGTGTGGGGCGTGTGCAGTTTGAGTGATATAGCAGTCTGATACATCTAGATACAACTCTGACAGGTGACATACGTAAGCGTCCTGTCTGATCACTTGCAAGCGTTTATGTGCATTGTGCATTGCAACGGACTTGGGGACATGTGTCCGGAAACGCTTGATTTCCATGTTAGAGCTCATTTTAGTTTAGTCAGTGTGTGCTTCCTCGATTCACCGCCAGTTGGCCCAATTGAAGGAAGGTAATGTTGACTTCGGTGCTTGTGTTGACATGCGACTCATTGCTCTACAGTATTAGCATCAAGCACATCTGTACGTAGCATCGACAGGTTAGTGTTCATCACGAACGTGGTTTTGCAATCAGTGCAATGTTTACAAATGCGGAGTTGGCAGATGCCCATTTGATGTATGGATTAGCAAGGGACAATAACTGTGGCGCGGTACGTTTGTATCGAGACAGATTTCCAGAACGAAGGTGTCCCGACAGGAAGACGTTCGAAGCAATTGATCGGCGTCTTAGGGAGCACGGAACATTCCAGCCTATGACTCGCGACTGGGGAAGACCTAGAACGACGAGGACACCTGCAATGGACGAGGCAATTCTTCGTGCAGTTGACGATAACCCTAATGTCAGCGTCAGAGAAGTTGCTGCTGTACAAGGTAACGTTGACCACGTCACTGTATGGAGAGTGCTACGGGAGAACCAGTTGTTTCCGTACCATGTACAGTGTGTGCAGGCACTATCAGCAGCTGATTGGCCTCCACGGGTATACTTCTGCGAATGGTTCATCCAACAATGTGTCAATCCTCATTTCAGTGCAAATGTTCTCTACGGATGAGGCTTCACTCCAACATGATCAAATTGTAAATTTTCACAATCAACATGTGTGGGCTGACGAGAATCCGCACGCAATTGTGCAGTCACGTCATCCACACAGATTTTCTGTGAACGTTTGGGTAGGCATTGTTGGTGATGTCTTGATGTTCTTCCACCTACGCTCAATGGAGCACGTTATCACGATTTCATACGGGATACTCTACCTGTGCTGCTAGACCATGTGCCTTTACAAGTACAACACAACATGTGGTTCATGCACGATGGAGGTCCTGCACATTTCAGTCGAAGTGTTCGTACGCTTCTCAACAACAGATTCTGTGACCGATGGATTGGTAGAGGCGGACCAATTCCGTGGCCTCCACGCTCTTCTAACCTCAACCCTCTCGACTTTCATTTACGGGAGCATTTGAAAGCTCTTGTCTACGCAACCCCGGTACCAAATGTGGAGACTCTTCGTGCTCGTATTGTGGACGGCTGTGATACAATACGCCATTCTCCAGGGCTGCATCAGCGCATCAGGGATTCCATGCGATGGAGGGTGGATGCATGTATCCTCGCTAACGGAGGACATTTTGAACATTTCCTGTAACTAAGTGTTTGATGTCACGCTGGTACGTTCTGTTGCTGTGTGTTTCCATTCCATGATTAATGTGATTTGAAGAGAAGTAATAAAATGAGCTCTAACATGAAAAGTAAACGTTTCCGGACACATGTCCACATAACATATTTTCTTTCTTTGTGTGTGAGGAATGTTTCCTGAAAGTTTGGCCGTACCTTTTTGTAACACCCTGTATAGAACTCCGCTCTCCACCACATAAATCGTTGACGTGTTGTGACATACTGTAGTACTCACAACAAATTCGTACCTCTTTACTGCATTTGTCGGTTTACTGGATTTCATACTGTTGCATACAATTCGTCGACAACTAATCTAAGAGAAACAGACAATGTTAATTTTCCTGCGGATACCCGTGCCGTTATACTGTTTTTCAGTATCGCGTACTGTGTAACGACAATGCGTAAGTTGCTTACATGCTATCTTTTGTGATGATGATGATGATGATGATTTTAGGTGAGGGGCGCTCGACATCATAGTCATCAGCGCCCTGACGAGAAGTCAGCATGCCAATGTCATGGGTGGGGATGAAGGCTGTCCCCACATGCGGGGCAGTTTATAATGCATTAATGTCTGCCTCCTTTGCCCACCAATTTGTATCGGTGAGGATGGTGGGCACATCTGCATCGAGACTGGGCGCTGCCCTGATATCAGTAATGTAAGACACACGTTGCCAAAATATGCTGAACTGAAAGCGGTACACCACAAACTTCACAGAGTGATGTGCGTTAGAGGGCAATGTCCGATACGCAGCCTGGTAAGCACAACCTCCTACTAATGGTGAGGCCGTCATAGTTTGTTTGCTGTCCCCTTCAACCGTGCCGTCTCCCACTGACGCACGATGCGTCTGTCGGAAAATGAGCCGGTTGAGTGGAACGGGATGGGACGCTGACAGACAACACGACCCGGGCACGATTCCCAAGCCGCTTTGTCGCCCACGTCGTTCCCCTGCATCCGGATGTGGCCGGGCACCCTGCGAGAGATCACCTCCTTGCCACGGTGTTGGAGCCACTGTAGGGAGTCACCTGGTGTACTGGACACATTTGTTGCAATGCCTAAGCGAGTCGGAACAGACAACACACCTCGTACGGTGACGTCTGAATCCTCTGCAGTGCCATCATAATGCCATACAACCCCGCATCCTAATCTGTAAAGTGTTATGGAAAACGCACTTTGAAAACCGTATCATGGAAAACACCCGAACAACTGAGGACATTCTCTTGCTGGGACGCACCCGTATAAACAGCGATGAAACTCTGGTACGTGCTTAAAATGGAAGAAAACAGAGCAGTAAAAACATAATCTGGAGTAGAAGTTTTCTTGTACGGCGTCAAGCTTAAAATCAGTTCGGGCCTCTGAAGACACCAAAGCGACAACGCGACCCATTCTTGGTTGTTGCTCGCTGTCTATTGTGGTGTTGCAATTTCAGTGTATCTGTGTCTGCAGCTGGGTAACAAACTTCTTGGCAGATTAAAACTGTGTGCCGGACCGAGACTCGAACTCGGGGCCTTTGCCTTTCGCGGGCAAGTGCTCTACCAACTGAGCTACCCAAGCACGACTCACGCCCCGTCCTCACAGCTTTACTTCTGCCAGCTCTGTCGGTCCGGCACACAGTTTTAATCTGCCAGGATTAAGTTTCATATCAGCGCACACTCCGCTGCAGAGTGAAAATGTCATTCCAGCTGGGTAACTGTGTAGAGTCCCTCCCGCCCACACCAGTCTGAGGTTGCCGCCTTCCCCGCAGTGGGAGCAACGCGGGAGTGTCACCTTCCCGGCTCCGTCCCGTTGGCCGCCTGTTGCCAGTCACCAGAGCGACTGAGTAATACGCGAGGATTCTCTTTCGCGGCCGGTGTCACCTTCAGGAAGTGTTTTGGCGTGCAACCTTGTCACGCTGGTAACTGTGCCAACATTTCGGCTCTACTGAAACCGGCCTTCGTGCTACAGCTGTGTATCTAGATACACACTCTGCAAGCCACCGTACTACTCTGTGGTCACAAACTTTTTGTTAACAAATTACCGGTTTCGGTCTATAATGACCATCATCAGATCTGGAGCAAAAATTGGAAAAAAACATAAATACACTCGCAGATTGTCTGCGGCTTAAAAACAATAAATAGACCGTAATGAAAAGTAGTACTGACAAAATTAACATATGTGCGCTTTAAATACGAAGAGGCATACCTGTTTCATAAAAACAAAGTCCTAATGTACTGCAGCCAAAGTGATATCGTCAAATATTACATACACACAAAATAGAACCGATAAAGATAGAATCAAAACCATTCCTATGAAATTTAACCACAAAATGTCGCTGCAAATAGAAAAATGTTTTAAAGAGACTGATGTCAGATGTGGCTTTCAGGTTAACAACACCCTAAAACTGCGAATAAAACAAACTGAAAGGGAAGTATGAAAAATTTGATGGCTCTGGAGTATACAGGATTGACTGCAGTAACTGTGACTAATATTATATCTGTCAAACAGGCCGCTCTTTTAAATTAAGGTTCAAAGAACACTCTCAGCCACGGAACAAAACTGCTTTGGGAGAGCATTTATCTGAAACTGGTCATTCCACAGGGAGCATTGAGAATCGTGTGCGTATTCTCCACAGAGTGGAAAAAGGCCGTGCTCCTAATTTTTTAGAGCAGTTTGAAATTTATAAAGCAAAAAAGAAAGAACCAACAAAAGTGCTTAACTGCCAGAGAGAGACTTTGTGCCCAATGCCTACTTTGCTTTGTTTGACAATGTTTTACTTTAATCGCTGAACGCCTCTGTTATATACTGTACAGTTTGTCGACAGTTTCACCTAGTACTGAGAGCCTCACATATTTACTTCGTTTTCGTACGTTTTACGCATGACTAGTATTTTCTTGTTCCTTCTCTGTTCATTTCATAGACTGCATTAACTAGATAATGTGGGTGATGCACTGTTACGGAATTTTATCATTCTTTTGTTGCAACGGAGTGCTGCAGGGTAGGAGGGGCCCTCTGCCGACCCACGTTCCTACAACCGCTTCCCCCCTGTGCGGAATTCTGGCGTTAGCGCTACCAGAGGGCGCTGATTATGTGCAGCACTGTGGTTTCTTTTATTTGTGGCTCCTTTAGCGATTGATTTTATGTTGTTTAATATTATCCGGTGCACTATCAAAGGTGTTTATTACTGACGTCATTATCTAGAATATTGGCACTTGAGCATGTGTCACCTGATGTTTCTTAACTCTTCCTCTTTTTAACAATCTGACTTTTGTCGCGTTCTACTTCAGCGCATTTTATTACTGTAATGCCTTTTGTTCGTTTAAGCTCATTACAGGCTTCCACTATTGTATTTCCCTTTATTTTACGCTGTCCGATTAATTATTGAAAACTAGTGTGTGCCGACATCAGCGACATCTGGTGAACTTACAACACAAACAGCTTGTGGCTACTGTACGGCAGCTTGTTTTGAACAGTAGTGCTACTGACAACATGACTCGTGCATATTATGTTATTTATATATATTTGACGATGCTGGTGCAGATTTTCCATGTAACATTTGACGATGCCCTATGGCTGCAGTACATTAGGACTTCGTTTTTATGTAACAGGTATGCCTCTTCATACTTAAAGCGCACAAATGGATATATTTGTCGGTAGTACTTTTCATTACGGTCTACTTATTGTTTTTAAGCTGTAGACAATCTGTGAGTGTATTTATGTTTTTTTCCACTTTTTTGGTGCAGATCTGATGGTCTAAATAGACCGAAACCGGTAATCTGTTAACAAAAAGTTTGAGACCACAGACGTAAATTAAAGGAAACTTATTGTATATACGGGTCACTGTTTTATTGGCGACAACGTCGCAGCTTGTGAAATTTCCTTCACTGTTCTAGGCGCTTCAGTCCGGTACCGCGCTGCTGCTGCGGTCCCGAGTTCGAATCCTGCCTCGGGCATGGATGTGTGTGATGTCCTTAGGTTAGTTAGGTTTAAGTAGTTCTAAGTTATGGGGGACTGATGAGCTCAGATGTTAAGTCCCATAGTGCTCAGAGCCATTTGCACCTTTCCTGTTGCAATCCATATGCCTCCGAACAAGCCCTAACTTCTCGTGTCTCGTGTTCGTGGTCCTTACGCGCAATACTGAGAATGGAATTTTGCGAGCCGCTGCGCTGCACTGGGACACAGTTTCAGCAAGGCGTGCTGGACACTCCGTGGTTTTAGGGCGCATAACTACAGTGGTTGTTAGCACCCAGACTATATGAATGCACTGCGAGGAGCAATGTTAAAACAGCAACTAAAAAGGACAACACTATAAAAGGTAAGGTATTAAAAGAGAACAGCATAATCAAATGTCCTCAGACAGGTTTGTCGAGTGGATAAAACGAAGAACGCGAGCAGCTGCTCCGGGGTCATCCGCTAAAATGGCATCCAGAGTACGTGGCAGGCCGAGATCAACGCGCAGTGTATTAAACTTCGGTCAGGACGTTAAAATGTGGCGGACCGTCAGCAATTGCCCACACGGGCAGAACGGCGCCGGCGCAGCCGTCAGTAGATGGCTGTGGCTGAACCGGCAGTGTCCGATCCGTAACCGGGCCGAAACGACCTCCTCCCGCCGAGAAGGGCGCGAAGAGGTCGTCCGAGCCGTGGGGAGAGGTTTCGAGGCCCGAAGCTCGTTTTCGGTGAGTGTAGACCGATCGCCATGCCAGAGCGGTAAAATGCGCTGACGAGCTGGACAGTGCGTGCTGACGCACCGACAAACCGGACAAACGCAGCGCCCCAGGGCGCACGGCCGCTGGGCGGCGACCGCGCATCGCCGGCAGCGCCGCGCGGCGGCACACAGTGACTTGACACTCCCTCCACTGCAGACAGCAGACAACTCGACAAGGAGAATGGGTCGCGAACCTCGGCCCACTGCTGCAGTCTGCGGCGAGGGCGTGTGGATCGGTGCCAGCCACCGCCGCGTCCCTCCGTCCTAACGCCTCGGCTTCCTGCCTCCTCTGAAAATCAGGGCTACAAAGTCCACCCCCTTTCCCCCAACGCCCACGACGCTGATTTATTACGAGGAACAAAATTTCCGTTTCTTGGCTGTGCGTGCGGCCGACGAATGATTAAGGAGACTCCTCGAACCTAAATAAAGCAGAGTGTCAGGGCGCACTTTGTTTTGTTTTAGGGCGCAAAAACAACTAGGGTCATACGCGCACATGTCAAAACTGTAGAACACGAAGACAAAGAGAAGAGTTAAAAAAGCCAAAAGGCATGGACCCACTAGGGTACTCAATGGACAAAGCGATCTTGTACCCAACACCCACCTTGCTTTATTTGATAACATAGTACGATAACCAAATAATGCCTCGCTTATTTATACCTAGCCTTACTTGATGAGTTTTGTTGAGAGCAGAAGGCATTTCCCTTACTTCCGCGCAGTAGACCCTGTAACTGATTGTCTCCTACCTACTCATGGAATGTATAGCCAAACTATATAATTTTATTTATTGAATGCTTGTATGTTGTTTAAAAGTTTTCTGTGGGAGACATGTCACGATGTAAGTAAAGCTCTCTATTGGTTAAGTTCTTGCGATCGGTGCGCGCCTACATAAGATCCTAGAGGCCGCTGTTTACTGATGTGTCTCTTTCTCTGCTGTCTTGTAGGCATTTTACCTTTCATAAGCAATTTATAGGTTGCCACAGTCAATGTATTACGCTACATTAATTGTTGACCGTAAATTCACCATAAAAAAAAGGTCGGACCTATACTCTTCATATATTTTCTTTTAATAATTTTCCGTGGGTAACTGCATTCATCTTTTAATGTATCACAATTGGTTTCTATGATAGTCATCAATTTTAATAAGTCTGCTACATGCATTTTATCTAATGTGCTTTTATCAGATTATGTTTTTGCGCAAATGAGGACTACACATAAGCAAGCCCACAGTAGCGACCTCTAAGGAGGCTGTAGGCAAACAGGTTTCTGGCTGCTACTGTACCTCAGTAGCTAGTTGGCAATAATCACCATGTGTACGATGTGGCATATTCTAAACCATAGTTTAAATCTATGTGACGATGCTATGCTGATTATATTTATACGTTTTCACGATGCCATTATGGCCGTATCACTTTAGGACATGGTGTAAAAAAGGTACGTTATACCATATTTTATCTGTACATTTCCCTGGTGTGTGACAGTATATTGTGATACATATTGCTGTTTTATGTTAAAAGACACACTGCTCACCAGATGTATATATTTTAGATCTGAAGATGGTCATTACAGACTGAAACTGGTCATTGTCTAAAGAATTCATTTGTGATCATAGACTTGAATAAAAAACCATTTTAGAGTTAAAAACGACTACACGTCAATCCCAACCGACGGAAAAGAAGGCAGCTAATAACAGGCACGTGGAGAATGGGGTATAAAATACACCACAGAAAAACGGAGGTCCTGAACTAAAAATTAACGTTATTGCTACGAAGGATAAAAAGTAAAACGCGTTCAACAGCCCGCGCGTCGTTCGCTAAGAAGGGGCGCTCTTTGCGGTGACGTAACTGGGCCCAAAGTAGTTCTCCGCTCTTTTCTTTTCCTCCAGCATACTTTGTATTGCAATGGTAATGACTTAGGAATGCATACCCAAAAAATACTACAGGGTGGCGCACGAAATGTGTTACCAATTGTTTCTTTCACAATTTACGACGCACATTAGCTATCCCGCTGGGATCTCTACAGCAGTACCAGCAGTGCTTGGAAAAACAAATGAGTTACGAAATGACGTGTAATTCACGATACTGCCGCTAGGACACTAGTAAGCAGCAATGGTTGACAATGGAAGACTGACGACACAACAACGATTGGCAATTGTGTTACTTTTCATGAAACGAAAAGCCTTGCTGTGATTCAGAGGCGTTTTCTACAACAGTTTAACACACGATGGATCCCTTGCAAGATCATCCACAGGTTGTACGATAAATTTGTACAAGAAATAACAGTATTGGAAGCGAAGCCACCTCGTCCTAAGACTGTTTGTTCGCCGGAGAATATTGAAGCGGTACGAGTTGCTGTACAGAGAAGTCCCGGGAAATCGTGTAGAAAGGCAGCAGTGCAACTGGGAATATCCAGAAGTGACCTCCATATGTACCCATACAACATGACCTGTGCACAGAAGCTCACTGAAGAACACAAGCAGCACAGATTACTGTTTGCGCCGGCCTGGGTGGCCGAAAGGTTCTAGGCGCTAGAGTCTGGAACCGCGCGACCGCTACGGTCGCAGGTTCGAATCCTGCCTCGGGCATGGATGTGTGTGTTGTCCTTAGGTTAGTTAGGTTTAAGTAGTTCTAAGGTCTATGGGACTGATGACCTCAGAAGTTAAGTCCCATAGTGCTCAGAGCCATTTGAACCATTTTTGAACTACTGTTGGCTCAGTCGGCGGAGGATAGGGAAGAAACTGTCAACAACGTTTGGTTTCAGACCAGACGCATTTTCATTTAGACGGTGTGGTTAACAAACAAAATGTACGCTTTTGGGCCACTGAAAACCCACAGGTGCTTTACGAACGACAACATTATGCTCAGAGGATTACAGCTTGGGCAGCAATTTCCAGTCGCGGACTTATTGGACCCTTTTTCTCTGAAGAAACTGAACAGCGAGCGTTATTTGAGCACGCTTCGCAATAGCTCCATTCCACAGCTTCTTGCTACTGCCTTGCCCTTCAACACGCAGTCGTGCATGCAAGATGCAGCAAGGCCACATACTGCAAACACTGTGTTGGAGTTTTTACGCGAGCATTTCGACATGCGGATCATTTCACTCAGGTTTCCAGGTCGCTTCAACGACGGAGCAAATTGGCTCCTCAATAGTGCAATCCATGTGACTCTTTTCTTTGGGGGTACCTAAAGGAAAAAGATTTCCCGAAACGTCCACGTGATTTAATGGAGCTCAGAAGACTTATTCTTCAAGCTTGCAGTGAAATTTCGGGAAGACATGTGCCGTACGGTAATCACTAACTTCAGTGTTCGTTTGAAGGAAGTTAGGAAACGAAATGGACATATTGAGCACGTGCTGAGTTAGAACAAATCTCCATGGACGACTCTTCATTGTAGTATATGTCCTTTCAGATTGTATTGACAAAGTTTAAATTCAAAAACAAAATGGTAACACATTTGGTGCGCCACCCTGTATAAGATTAACTGTTCCCCACGGTTAAAGAGCGATCTATATCAAAATGCCCGGGAACGTTCCCCTCCCACCACTCTGTGCTTTTCCTCTTCCCCCTACTTCTGTCCATCCGCTTCTCCCCATCGGCGTTCATTTCCTCCTACTCCCTTCTCTCTTCGTGTCATCACCTTCACTCCAACAAGAGGGTGGTGGTTCTTACCTTTACAGTATTTGATTGAAATCATTCCGAGGGTCCAGGATGAGTTTTTTATTCGTGGCTTGCCCACGTACGCACATGTAAAATATATTTAACATCTGTCTAACGTATTTCACCTGCGTATCTAGCGAAATTCACCCTGCAGTTATATTTTCACGCGCCTCAATGTTTATCACGTCATATATACTCAACTATGTCTCGTACAACAGCTAACTCTGCATGTATGTTCAAGTTCTCTATGTGAACACTGTCTACAAAATGTCTGCAAGAAATAAGAAATTAAATCATCAAACGAAAATGAACAGCCAAAACGTAGCAACGAATAAACTTCTTCCCTGTCTTCATTTTGAGGGTGTTGTCAGCGAGTAGTTTCGTAAAGGTTTGGTATTACATGTAAAGTTTGTTCAAGTCTTCAAGTGTTGTCATTCTCAAATACTGTATGAATAAAGTACGGGTATCGAGGGGTCGTGGGCTTGCTGTGTTTTTCACACTCACCCCGATCCATTTCACAGACAAGCATACATAACGTAGCCTGTGCATTAATTCAGGGTATAAGCTAATCTCATTCTAAATGTCACCCAAATCCTTCCAGCCGTTTCAGCGTGAAGGAGTAACAAACATACTAACACGCACACTTTCGCATTTATAATATGTACTAAGCAACTCAGCAGTCCATCGCAATTCGTAAAAAAATGTATATGGAAATTGGATATTCGTTCTGGTATCACGCCCTCCCCCCCCTCTGTTCATCTGCTCACCGCCCTCCGCTCCCACCGCCCCGGGCTCTCTCTCTCTCTCTCTCTCTCTCTCTCTCTCTCTCTCTCTCTCTCTCTCTCTCTCTCTCTCTCTCTCCCCCCCCTCCCTCCCTCCCCATCTCCTCGCCTCCTTCCGCGCTTTCTGGCCATATTCTCCATTCCCTCTCCATGCCTATCTGTCCATCCTCTCCCACTGTCTCTACTTGTAAACCGATACGCCACCCGTACGACTTTCCTCTTCTGTATTAAACAGACTGCGGCAGAAAACAAAAACAACACACACTTGTGTACGCAATTTTTGTTTAAAATTACATGTAATGGGAGAAACCATTTGTCTAATGTTGGAAATGCAGTGCTACTGTACTTACAATTGACTGCAGGAAAGAAAATGAAACCACACATTTTCACAGCACGGAATTATCCCCCCCCCCCTCCCCACTATACACTATACACTATACACTATACACTATACACTATACATTGCTGGTGGTAAACCTTTCGGGATGTTAGGTCGTGGTCGAAGAAACTGTTCTGTTCGTTGACGCTTCGTCCAGGGCTGCGCTGGACGTCCTCAGAGGCGGTCCTCCGGTAACTCTTGCCTACTGACTGAGCGGAAGAGCGCCTCTGAGGATGTCCAGCGCAGCCCTCGACGAAACGTCAAGGAAGAACAGTTTCTTCGACGATGACCTCACATCCAGAAAGGTTTACCAGCTGCTACGCCTTCCGTTCGTGAAAGCCTTCATTCTAAAACCTGTACATTGTTTTAAAAAAGTTCCTCACTGTATATAAGCACCCTATATATGTTATATATAATGACCCTATCCCCCCAAGAACCATCGACCTTGCCGTTGGTGGGGAGGCTTGCGTGCCTCAGCGATATAGATAGCCGTACCGTAGGTGCAACCACAACGGAGGGGTATCTGTTGAGAGGCCAGACAAACGTGTGGTTCCTGAAGAGGGGCAGCAGCCTTTTCAGTAGTTGCAAGGGCAACAGTCTGGATGATTGACTGATCTGGCACAATTATCAATTTTATTGTGCCTGGTGCATGTTCCATTTTAGCGAGTTTTAACAGGTTCTTTTACTTTTTATTATTCTGATGATGGAAGCTTGACTTCCGAAACGCGTCAGTGTTTTACACTGTAAACAAGTGGTTGAACCGATATATTTTTTGACATTGCCATTTGTTCAATCTGTATATTGATTAAGCAGTAAAGGAAAGAAAAATTCGGAGTAGGAATTAAAATACATGGAGAAGAAATAAAAACTTTAAGGTTCGGCGATGACATTGTAATTATATCAGATACAGCAAAGGACCTGGAAGAGCAGCTGAACGGAATGTACAGTATCTTGAGGAGGATGTAAGATGAAGATCAACAAAAGCGAAACGAGGATGATGGAATGTAGTCGAATTAAGTCTGGTGATGCTGAGGGAATTAGATTAGGAAATGAGACACTTAAAGTAGTAAAGGAGTTTTGCTATTTGGGGAGCAAAATAACTGATGATGGTCGAAGTAGAGAGGATATAAAATGTAGACTGGCAGTGGCAAGAAAAGCGTTTCTGAAGAAGACAAATTTGTTAACATCGAGTACAGATTTAAGTGTCAGGATGTCGTTTATGAAAGTATTTGTATGGAGTGTAGCCATGTATGGAAGTGAAACATGGACGATAAATAGTTTGGACAAGAAGAATGTGGTTCTACAGAACAATGCTGAAGATTAGATGGGTAGATCACGTAAGTGATGAGGAGGTATTGAACAGAATTGGGCCGAAGAGGAGTTTGTGGCACAACTTGACTAGAAGAAGGGACCGGTTGGTAGGACATGTGAGGCATCGAGGGATCACAAATTTAGCATTGGAGGGTAGCGTGGAGGGTAAAAATTGTAGATAGAGAACAAGAGATAAATACACTAAGCAGATTCAGAAGGATGTAGGTTGCGGTAGGTACTGGGAGAGGAAGAAGCTTGCACAGGATAGAGTAGCATGGAGAGCTGCATCAAACCAGTCTCTGGACTGAAGATCACAACAACAAAAAGCACCCTATGTCCGTCCAAATGTTACTAGAGTGTCATTTAAAAATCTGAAGCAAGTCAGTCATAGAGGAACGTTCCAGTTGGAGCTTGCCTATCCAACGGCTTCCAGAGACAATAAAAATTTGATTGTACACATTTCGTACAATTATTATCCGAATTTAAAATGCTGTCATAATCTCCCCGTGCAACATTTCAGAATGTTGGAAGTCTGTATATGCTGTCAAACTTTACAAGTAACTTCAAACCTTTAAGATACTGTTTCTCGCTGACTCCTCCCACAAAGCAACAAAAGAGAGTTTATCGCTTTCTAAACTTTGCTTTTCATTCAGTAAAACGCGAGCGTCAGCGGTGACATTTTGAGTGACTACTTCACTACAGCCTTTATTCGCAACACATTTTGGAGACAGTAGCCGTGTACACTGAGGTGACAGAAGGCACGCGGTGCCTCCCCTGACGTCGTGCCGGGTCTCAGCGACTCCGCAGGTCGCTGCAAGTCCCCGCAGAAGTACTGAACCGTGCTGCCTCTATAGCCGACCGTAATTGCAAAAGTGTTACCGGGGGACGATTCTGCGCACGAACTCGCCTCTAGATTCCGTCCCGTAAATGTTCGATGGCATCTACGTCGGGCGCTCTAGGTGGCCAAATCGTTCGCTCGAACTGTGAAGAAACCAAACCAATCGCCAAGCCTTGTGGTCCGGTGACACGGCGCATTGCACCGATAAAAATTTCATTACTGTTTGTGAACTCCAAGTGGCCGAACGCAACTATTTCCAGTCACCGGTGGGTTCAGTTGGACCAGTGAGGCCATTAAATTCCGTGCAAACACAGCCCACACCAGCGGCTCGTCGACTACCTGCGTCCGTGACTGGGTGGGGTCCGCGCCGCAGTGTCTCTCTACCATCGGCTCCCGCCACGCACACGGTCACGAGCCCAGAAGATGCGCTGCAGGCGATGTCGTGCTGTTTGGCAAAGGCACCCGAGTCGGCCGTCTGCTGCCATAATCCACGAATGCCAGACTTCACCGCAGTGTCCTAAGGGATGGATTCGTGGTACGTCCGACATGGATTTTGGGGTTATTTCACGCAGTGTAGCTTGTCTTAGCGCTTACGACTCTAGGCAAACGCCGCTGCTGTCGGTCGTTAAGTTCAGGCCGCGTGTGATGTCCTTAGATTAGTTAGGTTTAAGTAGTTTAAGTCTAGGGGACTGATGACCTCAGATGATGTCCGTGGTGAGAGATGATGGCTGGCATTTGGTATGCTCGGCAGACTCTGGGTACTGTGGACCCCGGGAGACTGAATTCCCTGACGATTGCCGAAATGGAGTGTCCGATGCGCCCAGGTCCCATACCATTTCGCGTCCCGTCGTGCGGCCATTGTCACGCCGGACACCATCTCGTACAGATCACTTGAGCGCAAACGACAACTCCGTTAGTGCACTGCCCTCTTATACCTTGTGTACCCGGTATTATCGCCATCTGAATACGTGCACATCGCGACCCCTGACTCCTGTCTCCTCAGTCTGTAACACGTAACACACCTGCCACATTATGTAACTGTATGACGTGTTAAACTTTGAACTGCGCGAGAAAATGGTTTTTGCTCGAATCGGAGCGGATGTTAGTCTCTACATACACACTCCGCAAGTCACCGTACGGTGGTACCCTCTACCACTATTCGTCATCTCCCTTCTTGTTCCATTCGCACATAGGGTGACGGAAAAACGACTATCAACATGCCTCCTCGGGAGCCCTAACGTCTCGTATCTTATATCTTCAGTCCTTCTGCGAAATGTACAGGGTGCTCAATCAGTCAGTATAAATTTGAAAACTGAATAAATCACGGAACAAAGTAGATAGAGAGCAACAAATTGACACACATGCTTGGAATGACATGGGGTTTTATTACAACAAAAAATAAAAATACAAAAGTTCAAAAAATGTCCGACAGATGGCGCTTCATCTGATCAGAATAGCAATAATTAGCATAACAAAGTAAGGCAAAGCAAAGATGATCTTTACAGGAAATGCTCAATATGTTCACCATCATTCCTCAACAACAGCTGTAGTCGAGGAATAATGTTGTGAACAGCACTGTAAAGCATGTCCGGAGTTATGGTGAGGCATTGGCGTCGGATGTTGTCTTTCAGCATCCCTAGAAATGTCGGTCGATCACGATACACTTGCGACTTCAGGTAACCCCAAAGCCAATAATCGTACGGACTGAGGTCTGGGGACCTGGGAGGCCAAGCATGACGAAAGTGGCGGCTGAGCACACGATCATCACCAAACGACGCGCGCAAGAGATCTTTCACGCGTCTAGCAATATGGGGTGGAGCGCCATCCTGCATAAACATCGTACGTTCCAGCAGGTGTTTATCAGCCAGGCTGGGGATGATGCGATTCTGTAACATATCGGCGTACCTCTCACCCGTCACGGTAGCAGTTTTGCTGTCCAGCGCGATCTGTCGGGCATTTTGTGAACTTTGTTTTCTTTTTTTGTTCTAATGAAACCCCATGTCTTTCCAAGCATGTGTGTCAATTTTTACCTCTCTATCTACATTAGTCCGTGGTTTATTAAGTTTTCAAATTTACACTGACTTTTTGATCACCCGGTATGCTGGTGGCAGTAGAATAGTTCGACAGTCAGCTTCGAATGCCGGTTCTCTAAATTTTCTCAATACTGTTTCTCGAAATGTTTCCCATGTGGGTTTCCGAAACACCTCTGTAATACTCGACTGTTGTCCGAACACACCAGTAGCAACTGCTTTGATGTATTCCTTCAATGCGGCCCTGTGCGAATCCCAAAACACACGAACAGTACTCCACTACATGTAACTGTACGCGGTCTCCTTTACAGATGAACCACACTTCCCTAAAATTCTTCCAGGACAGCGAAATCGACCATTCTCCTTCCCTTCTACAACTCTTACACCCTCATTCCCTACACCGTTTCGCAACGTTACGCCTAGCTATTTAATTAACGTGACCGTGTCGAGCAGCACTGTTAATGCTGTATTCGAGCATTGTGGGTTTCTTCATCTATTCAGGTGCATAAACTCGAATTTTTCTACATTTAGAGCTAGCTGTGATTCATGAAACCAACTGGTAATTTTGCCTAACTCGCCTTGTATCTTCCTACAGTCACTCGTCTTCGACGCCTTACCGCACACCACGGCATCGTCGGCAGACAAGCGCAGACTGCTGCCCACTCGGTCCGCCAAACCCTGTATGTACGGAGAGAACAACAGCGGTGGTGTCGCACCTGCCTGGGGCTCTCCCTCTGACGATACCCTCGTCTCTGATGAACACCCGCCGTCGACGACTACACATCGGGTTCTGTTACTTAACAAGTCTTCGAGGCACATATCTGCGAACTTATTCCGTATGCTCGTATATTCGTTAACAGTCCACAGTGGGGCACCGTGTCAAATGCTTAGAGGAAATCCGGAAAAATGGAATCGGCCTGTTGCCCTTCATCCGTAGTTCGCAGTACATCATTTGAGGAAAGTGCAAGCTGACTTTCGCACGACAGATGCGATCTAAAACCGTGCTGATTCGTGGAAAGAAACTTTCCCCTATCAACGAAATTTATTATATTTGAACTGAGAATATGTTCGAGGCTCCTACAGGAAACCACAGTTAGGGATACTCGTCTGTCTTTCACCTTTCTTACATAAAGGAGCCGGCCGCGCCTTTTTCCATTCACTTCGGACTTTGCGCTGGGACTGGCGTTAAGCTAAGCTTAAGCAGGCTATATATCCAGAGCACTTTCAAGGCAACCTCCCCATCGCACCCCCCTCAGATTTAGTTATAAGTTGGCACAGTGGATGGACCTTGAAAAACTGAACACAGATCAATTGAGAAAACAGGAAGAAGTTGCGTGGAACTACGAATAAAATACGCAAAATATACAAACTGAGTAGTCCATGCGCAAGATAGGCAGCATCAAGGACAGTATGAGCTCAGGAGCCCCGTGGCCCCGTGGTTAGCGTGAGCAGCTGCGGAACGCGAGGTCCTTGGTTCAAGTTTTCTCTCGAGTTAGAAGTTTAATTTTTTATTTTCAGACAATTATCTGTCCGTCCGTCCGATGCGAGGTAACTGCGCCGTAGTATGAGGACGCTACACCTAAACAAACAGCGAAACACACGACGTCTGTCGACTACGGGGCACGGAAGAGAGAGTATTCCTGCTAACGAGGCTCCTGGCTGGCAGCTGACTGTTCGCTACTTTGGACAAGAGAGCATTAAATACGTGAGATGTATTCCGTGGGCAGTATGAATCCAGCAAATATAGCTCGCGACTTCAAAATTTGAAAACGTTAAAAACAAATGTTTTGACAGAGCACAGGGAAAACTGTGCGACTGTGAAACTGTTGCATTCATTCATTTGTTGCAGTTTATGTGACAAACTCTTATGTTTTCATCAGTTTTTTGGGAGTGATTATCACATCCACAAGAAAACCTAAATCGGGCAAGGTAGAAGAATCTTTTTACCCAATCGCCAAGTGTACAAGTTAGGTGGTCGACAACATATTCCTGTCACGTGACGCACATTCCGTCACCAGTGTCGTATAGAATATATCGGACGTGTTTTCCTGTGGAGGAATCGGTTGACCTATGACCTTGCGATCAAATGTTTTCGGTTCCCATTGGAGAGGCACGTCCTTTTGTCTACTAATCGCACGGTTTTGCGGTGCGGTCGCAAAATACAGACACTAAACTTATTACAGTGAACAGAGACGTCAATGAACGAACGGACAGATCATAACTTTGCGAAAATAAAGAAAGTAAAATTTTCAGTCGAGGGAAGACTTGAACCAAGGACCTCCAGTTCCGCAGCTACTCACGCTAACCACGGGATCACGGCGTTCCTTGACTCCCATTGTCCTTGGTGTTACATATCTTGCGCATGGACTACTCAGTTTGTATATTTTGCTTATTTCTTTCATAGTTCCACACAACTTCTTCCTGTTTTCTCGATTGATCTGTGTTCAGTTTTTCAAAGCCTAACCACTGTGCCAACTTATAACTAAATCTTGTTAGAGATTTGCAATAAACTTTAAGCATAATTTCATACGTTTTCTAAACTTGCTTACGTAACATCAAGCTAGTGCTACTCGGACATAAAGAGGTTGGCACAGGAGAGGAATTCGTGGAGGTCCGCATCAAACCGGTCACAAGACTGATGACTCAAAAAAGGTTAAGTATTCAACACAGCAACTCATCTGTGAAGTACTCACACGTCCGAAGCTGCGGTATTATAACTCGCAGCACTGGTATTCTGTTAGTACGAAATGCCAGTGTCTGTAGAGCGCGAGCACCGCCTACTTGCCAGTCTCGGCCACCGTGGTCGGTCTGGGACTCGCCAAAAATATCTCCATAATTGTCGCTATCGAACACTTTCGGCTGGATACCGATGCATTTCTACTCTATAGTCCTGAACTGATACCTTTACTGGTGTCAGCACTTTATAGCACGTACCTTACTAACGATCCCAGTAATGATTTATTACATTTTTCTTATTAACCAAAACTTTTGCCCGAGTGACTTCCAACAACTGAACGCGCGAACATTAACAACGCACCAACTGACCGATAGGTGTGCGTGCCGACGATATACTGAGTTTACGAAAACGTTTGCGACGATTCACCAACCTCGGCAACGTTTTGGACGCAGTTCCTTCACAAGGAATTCCCTTGTTTCCACGGTTCAAATTGTTCGTTTCTGTATTGCTGCCCAAAGCAGCTCAAGTGCAAGAATTACTGAATCAGCAGACACAATGGAGCCTTCGAAAAGCGAAATATATCACGATTTGAGTCTGAGCGTGGTATTATAGTCAACGCACCAGCGGTGGAACACAATATTTGCGAGGTACCGATGAAGTCAGAATTTTCCCGTCGGACAATTTGACGAGTCTACCGTGAATATCAGGCATCGGGTACAACATCAAATCTCCGACATCGCTGCGGCCGGGCAAAGATCCTGCAAGAACGGCACTAAAAAGAATCATTCAGAGTGACAGAAGTGCTACCCTTCCGCACATTGGTGCAGATTTCAATGCTGTGCCATCAACAAGTGTCAGCGTGCTAACTATTCGACGAAACATCGTCGGTGTGGGCTTTCGGAGCCGAAGGCCCACTCTGATGCCCACTGTGCATTCCGACGACTTGGGCAATTCCAGCAGGACAATGAGACACCCCGCATGTCCAGAATTGTTATAGAGTGGCTCCAGGAACACTCTTCCGAGTTTAAACACTTCCGCTGGCCACCAAACTCCGCAGACATGATTGAGCATATCTGTGATGCCTTGCAACGTGCTGTTCAGAAGAGAATCTATCTCGTCGTACTCTTAATCATTTATGGACAGTCGTGCAGGATTGATGGTGTAAATTCGGTGCAGCGCTACTTCAGACACTAGTCGAGTCCATGCCACGACGTGTTGCGGCACTGTGCTCGCGGGGGCGCTAGACGACTCACAGGCCCTACACAGGTGTGCCAGTTCCTTTGGGTCTTCAGTGAATGTTAACGGAATTTAGGGGACTTAGATATTTGTTGTTATGCGTGGAAGAGAGATACAACTACAAAAGAAAACGCAGCTTTGATATAACCGAGTTCCAAAAATTACGGAATTGAATTTGGCCAGCTATGGACCGCACACAACTTAAGACTTATGGCGTTTCTTTTTCTTCCGTTCTTCCCAGTACTATTTCATTTTCTCGCCAACTGCTCGTGTCTGTTCATCTGTCCTCACTCTCTTGGGTCGAGGTTTTGGTTCATCTTCTTCATAGTTTGCGTTTTCTATAAGTAGCCTAAAGTGATTCCTGTCACGTATTATTTCTTCTGTAACTGCTATTTTGTTGGCGTCTTTCTTTACTGCTTCTATCCATACTACAGTTTTTTTCAGCTTACTAACGTAATTAAAAATTTTCTTTGTAATCCGTGTTTCTTCCGTTCTTTTTAAATATGCATAAAATTTTAGCCGTCTCTTCTCATTTTATCTGTGATCTTTTCTGTATTTTTGTATAGGTCTTCATTTCTCCTTTTAATCCACCTATTTTTCTTGTTTTTCTCAGGACCTAGAATTTTTCTTAGTATTTTTCTCTATCTTTTTTCTAGTTCTCTTGATTCACCTTTATTATTCAATGTTAGGCACTCTGATTCATACGTTGCTTGTGTCCTAAGAACTGAATTATAATGTTTAATCTTCGCTTGTATGGATACGGATTTCTTATTGTAGTAGTTTTGTGTAAATTTATATGCAAATTCTAACTTTTTTATTCTTTCTTTACTTGTTGTGTTATCCAGTCCATTGGCTTGGATCCACTCCCCCAGGTATTTGAATCTATCAACTCTTACAATTTTTCCATACTTTGTATTCGTAAACACACATTTAGATGGAGATATTGAAGCCGACAGAGATTATCTAAGCCTTCGATCGACACGCCGTCACACTTTCCTTCCGATCCTGCTGCCGCGCCGAGACACGCGGCCCGCGGCCCACGCCTCTATTCTGGCTGCTGGCTGCTGGCTGCGCTATTTCAGGCCGCCAGCGATACGACGGGAGCGCCCGATATTCCGGCCGACCGCGTCTCCCCGTCTGGGGACACAAACTGGGGGAACAATAGAGTGATGTTCACCACTGGCCAGGGTACCATATTCTAACGACACGAAAGCGTCTGCTGACATAACGGTAAAAACAGAACACTGCAGCGGAGACGTTAACAACCCAAGATGTGATGATATAAAAAACACACACTGCACTACGGGGAACAACATCAAGTACAGCACCAATTTGCTACAATGTGCCTTTCGTTTACTTTATTGATATCAAGTGAGACTCAGTTTACAGTATCCAGTTACTGTGCACTTCCACGAGGCCTTTCAGAGATTTTAACGTCCATCATCAGATGTATTTATGTGGATTAATATGGCACTGTATGTGCTACGTTACGACTCTGCAATCAGCTTGACGGTGTGTAGATCTGTTTACATTATTAAGGCTGTATGTACCTGTATGACGACAATATTATGGAAATGGGAAGAGGATGTACATACAGATGAAATGGGAGTTACGATACAGCGCGAAGAGTTTGACAGAGAACTGAAAGACCTGAGTCAAAACAAGGCCCCGGGAATAGACAACATTCCATTAGAACTACTGACGGCCTTGGGAGAGCCAGTTCTGACAAAACTCTACCATCTGGTGAGCAAGATGTAAGAGACAGGCGAAATACCCCCAGACATCAAGAACAATATAATAATTCCAATCCCAAAGAAAGGAGGTGTTGACAGATGTGAAAATTACCGAACTATCAGTTTAATAAGTCACAGCTGCAAAATACTAACACGCATTCTTTACAGACGAATAGAAAAAAATGGCACAAGCCGACATCGGAGATCAGTTTGGATTCCGTAGAAATATTGGAACACGTGAGCAATACTGACCCTACGACTTATCTTAGAAGAAAGATTAAGGAAAGGCAAACCTACGTTTCTAGCATTTGTAGACTTAGAGAAAGCTTTTGACAATGTTGACTGGAATACTCTGTTTGAAATTCTGAAGGTGGCAGGCGTAAAATACTGGGAGCGAAAGGCTATTTACAATTTGTACAGAAACCTGATTGCAGTTATAAGAGTCGAGGAACATGAAAGGGAAACAGTGGTTGGAAGGGAGCGAGACAGGGTTGTAACCTCTCCCCGATGTTATTCAATTTGTATATTGAGAAAGCAGTAAAGGAAACAAAATAAAAATTCTGAGTAGGTATTAAAATCCATGGGGAAGAAATAAAAACTTTGAGGTTCGCCAGTGATATTGTAATTCTGTCAGAGACAGCAAAGGACTTGGAAGAGCAGTTGAACGGAATGGATAGTGTCTTGAAAGGAGGATATAAGATGAACATCAACAAAAGCAAAACGAGGATCATGGAATGTAGTCGAATTAAATCGTAGTCGAATTAAATCGGGTGATGCTGAGGGAATTAGATTAGGAAATGAGACACTTGAAGTAGTAAAGTAATTTCGCTATTTGGGGAGCAAAATAACTGATGATGGTCGAAGTAGAGAGGATATGAAATGCCGACCGGCCATGGCAAGGAAAGCGTTTCTGAAGAAGAGAAATTTGTTAACATCAGGTATAGATTTAAGTGTCAGGAAGTCGATTCTGAAAGTATTTGTATGGAGTGTAGCCATGTATGGAGTGTAGCCATGTATGGAGTGCAGCCATGTATGGAAGTGAAACATGGACAATAAATAGTTTGGACAAGAAGCTTTCGAAATATGTTGCTACAGAAGAATGCTGAAGATTAGATGGGTAGATCACGTAAGTGATGAGGAGGTATTGAATAGTATTGGGGAGAAGAGGAGTTTGTGGCACAACCTGACAAGAAGAAGGGACCGGTTGGTAGGACATGTTCTGAGGATCAAGGGATCACAAATTTAGCATTGGAGGGCAGCGTGGAGGGTAAAAATCGTAGAGGGAGACCAAGAGATGAATACACTAAGCAGATTCAGAAGGATGCAGGTTGCAGTAGGTACTGGGAGATGAAGGAGCTTGCACAGGATAGAGTAGCATTGAGAGCTGCATCAAACCAGTCTCAGGACTGAAGACTACAAAAACAACAACAACAACAACAGCAGCAGCAGCAGCAGCAGCAACAAGTACCTGTACGTATCAGTGGTCGGCAAACTTTTTTACTACACAGCCATTACTGAATTAGTGTGGCGGCACATCGAAGCGGATATGTAGCGATCTTATTATTAATTCTCGATCAGCATACAATGATCAGTCACAGTGAACTGGAGTGTGAAGGCGCCAGAGAAGATCGTGCCGTCACGGATTGCGAACTAGTCACGAGTAGTCTCTCTTGATAAGGCACGTACAACTCTGAGCGTAACTGCTCTTCTTGTGGTTGTTTCAGTTCGGACAGGCGTCACTGACTGTCAGTTGCCTCCGGATCAGGGTTGGGTTGTTTTGGGGAAGGAGACGAGACAGCGAGGTCATCGGTCTCATCGGATGAGGGAAGGACGGGGAAGGAAGTCGGCCGTGTCCTTTGAAAGGAACGATCCCGGCATTTGCTGGAGCGATTTAGGGAAATCACGAAAAATCTAACTCGGGATGGCCAGACGCGGGATTGAACCGTCGTCCTCCCGAATGCGAGCCCAGTGTCTAACCACTGCGCCACCTCGCTCGGTCCTCTGGATCAGGGGGCACGGGTTCCATTCCCGGCCAGGTTGGGGATTTTCTTTGCGCGAGGACTGGGTGTTTGTGTTGTCCTCATTCCATGTTCATCATCATCATCATCATCAAGTGACAGTGGCTACATTGGACTGTGAAAAAAATGGACTGTGTAAAAATTGATACTTTGTACTGGCGCTGATGACCGCGCAATTGAGCGCCCCACAAGCCAAACACCAGCATCACTGACCGTCAGTCGTGAGCTGTCAGTGGGGCAATGTCGCCTCGTATTGTGTGTAATTGCAGTTGTGCGTTCTCTCCTCAAGTTAAATGTGTGAACTTTCGTGAAGTGACGCAAGTGAGTTATAGAAGAGAAAATTGCGTATCAGTAATTAATTGTGTCCCAAAAGAGACTTAGAGAAAAAGAATTCTACTACAAAGAAATTAATTCCACATAACTACGCGGCGACCGAACTTTTACACAGGATCCGACGAACAACTCATACGTCATCGCCTCTTACACACAATAAGAGATACAAGGTACTGTCATAACTGAGTAGCGAAACTTATGACTGATGCCTAGTCCATACTGAACACGCACAGCCCAGCGCGGAATGTGCCTTACCTGCGATTTTGACCGCCAAACACAACCGTCTCATTACTACTACACTCCTGGAAATTGAAATAAGAACACCGTGAATTCATTGTCCCAGGAAGGGGAAACTTTATTGACACATTCCTGGGGTCAGATACATCACATGATCACACTGACAGAACCACAGGCACATAGACACAGGCAACAGAGCATGCACAATGTCGGCACTAGTACAGTGTATATCCACCTTTCGCAGCAATGCAGGCTGCTATTATCCCATGGAGACGATCGTAGAGATGCTGGATGTAGTCCTGTGGAACGGCTTGCCATGCCATTTCCACCTGGCGCCTCAGTTGGACCAGCGTTCGTGCTGGACGTGCAGACCGCGTGAGACGACGCTTCATCCAGTCCCAAACATGCTCAATGGGGGACAGATCCGGAGATCTTGCTGGCCAGGGTAGTTGACTTACACCTTCTAGAGCACGTTGGGTGGCACGGGATACATGCGGACGTGCATTGTCCTGTTGGGACAGCAAGTTCCCTTGCCGGTCTAGGAATGGTAGAACGATGGGTTCGATGACGGTTTGGATGTACCGTGCACTATTCAGTGTCCCCTCGACGATCACCAGTGGTGTACGGCCAGTGTAGGAGATCGCTCCCCACACCATGATGCCGGGTGTTGGCCCTGTGTGCCTCGGTCGTATGCGGTCCTGATTGTGGCGCTCACCTGCACGGCGCCAAACACGCATACGACCATCATTGGCATCAAGGCAGAAGCGACTCTCATCGCTGAAGACGACACGTCTCCATTCGTCCCTCCATTCACGCCTGTCGCGACACCACTGGAGGCGGGCTGCACGATGTTGGGGCGTGAGCGGAAGACGGCCTAACGGTGTGCGGGACCGTAGCCCAGCTTCATGGAGACGGTTGCGAATGGTCCTCGCCGATACCCCAGGAGCAACAGTGTCCCTAATTTGCTGGGAAGTGGCGGTGCGGTCCCCTACGGCACTGCGTAGGATCCTACGGTCTTGGCGTGCATCCGTGCGTCGCTGCGGTCCGGTCCCAGGTCGACGGGCACGTGCACCTTCCGCCGACCACTGGCGACAACATCGATGTACTGTGGAGATCTCACGCCCCACGTGTTGAGCAATTCGGCGGTACGTCCACCCGGCCTCCCGCATGCCCACTATACGCCCTCGCTCAAAGTCCGTCAACTGCACATAAGGTTCACGTCCACACTGTCGCGGCATGCTACCAGTGTTAAAGACTGCGATGGAGCTCCGTATGCCACGGCAAGCTGGCTGACACTGACGGCGGCGGTGCACAAATGCTGCGCAGCTAGCGCCATTCGACGGCCAACACCGCGGTTCCTGGTGTGTCCGCTGTGCCGTGTGTGTGATCATTGCTTGTACAGCCCTCTCGCAGTGCCCGGAGCAAGTATGGTGGGTCTGACACACCGGTGTCAATGTGTTCTTTTTTCCATTTCCAGGAGTGTATGTACTATACGTACTCTGTGTAGGAAGCGAGTTTAATTACTGCGCGACTGGGAACTACATGACGGTAGTGTAGGACTGTATCACAACTTCCAGTTCAATAGATTTAAATATAAATCTATACTCTCATTTATATTTTTATTTTATACAATTAAATGACATCTCTTTATTACTAATTTTTGATAATTTTATTACATTTTTTATCAGGTCGTGCTACGCAGTGTACCCGATGCAGCGGAATACCCGGACTCCATTCATCCAGTATTTGAGAATAAAACTAATTAGCGAGTTCTAACAAACTTCACGCATAATTTTAAAGTTTGTGTATACTTTTTGACATTGAACGTATCAGCTCATTTGTAAAGCAGTCAGACACTTGCACCTGTTTTACACACACGGGAGTTGGATACGTTAAAGAACTGGTGATTTACTTGTGCGTACGAAGCGGAGGACTAGTACTTTGCACCGCCGACGCCGTCAGTTACACAGCAGGGTAACTGATGCGCGCACAGCTGTTTCCGCTGGGATGACGAATACAATAGGGTGACCGGTGGTAAGGGGAAGGGGGGGGGGGAGGGGCGCATTGTGTGTGCGGCTCCTCCCGCCATTGTCGCCAGCGGCCGTGACGCCACAGCATCCGACGACGAGGTCACGCGATGTCCCACGAGGAACGGCGAGCATTCAGGGCAGGGAAACGGCTGGAGCGATCCTCCGAAGCAAGAAAGTCAAGTACACACGGGCTCTGCAATGCATAGCTTAAACCGTTATGGGTGCATCTTCGATAGTGTGAAACATGCGATGTCGTCGAAAGATCGCGGCGCCACACCGTAGTCTGCAACACGCATCGATAACGCAGACGTTAGCGACGTTCCGCTGGGAATGGGAGACGCTGAAGGAGACACGCCCCCTCTCTCGGCACAGCAGCGCCCCCGCACGGAGGTCAATATCGATCTGCGCCTAGTGCGTGACCTCAGCTGCAGCAGTCAACGTCACCGAGTACGAATGAACACCTATTCGAGCCTGAGGCGGAAATGTACTTTTATAAATGTTGAACACTGTACTTCAAGAGCAGAGTTTGTAATTGTACATGTCGAGTGATGCTTCAACAGTCAACGACAGCCGTAGATATTCTACACACTACCGTGGCAAAGAATTGTGTCGAGCTGAGTATGTGTTTTGATGTAATGAACTAATATTTCAAGTGTTGCAGTTTTGGTGAGCCACCTCCCATAGCAATCAAAGAACCGCCAGTGTTGACCGAACGATTATAGCTTCGTCTGCTCATAACAAAACAAATCTCTTCTACTGCAAGCTAAACTCGAGAGCCAAACAAACTGGTCCACCTGTCTAATATCGTGGACGGCCCCAGGGAGCACGCAGTGGTGCCGCAACATGACGTCGCATGGACTAGTAGCAGGGATGGAGGGAACTGACACCATGAATCCTGCACGCCTGTCCATAAGTCAGTAAGAGTACGAGGGGGTGACATCTCTTCTGAACAGCATGTTGCAAGGCACCACAGATATGCTCAATACTGTTCACGTCTAGAGAGTTTGGTGGCCAGCGGCAGCGTTTAAACTCAGAATAGTGTTCCTGAAGCCACTCTGTAGCAATTCTAGACGTGTGGGGTGTCGCATTGTCCTGGTGGACTTGCTCAAGTCACTCAGAAAGCACAATGGACGTGAATGGATGCAGGTGATCAGACAGGACGCTTAAGAACGTGTGACCTGTCAGTTGTATCTAGACGTATCAGGGGTCCACATATCACTCCAACTCCACACGCCCCATACCATTACAGAGCATCCACCAACTTGAACAGTCACCTGCTGGCACGCAGGGTCCACGCATTCGTGAGGTTGTCTCCACCTAGAACGTGCTGACATGAGGAAAGTTTCCAAACGATTTCTCATACACAAACAGCAGTTGACCGGCGTTGCCTGATGAAACATTGTAGTGATGCCTCGTGTAAGCAGGAGAAATGCGTACCATCACGTTTCCGACATTGGTAAAGGTCGGATTATAGCCTATCGCGATTGCGGTTTATCGTATCGCGACATTGCTGCTCGCGTTGGTCGAGATCCAATGACTGTTAGCAGAATATGGAATCTGTGGGTTCAGGAGGGTAATACGGAACGCCGTGCTGGATCCCAACGGCCTAGTATCACTAGCAGTCGAGATGACAGGCATTTTATCCGTATGGCTGTAACGGATCGTGCAGCCACGTCTCGATCCCTGAGTCATCTGATGGGGACGTTTGCAAAGACAACAACCATCTGCACGAACAGTTCGACGACGTCTGCAGCTGCACGGCCTATCAGCTCGGAGACCGTGGCTGCGGTTACCCTTGACGCTACATCACAGACAGGAGCGCCTGCGATGGTTTACTCAACCACGAACCTGGGTGCACGAATGGCAAAACGTCATTCTGTCGGATGAATCCAGGTTCTGTTTACAGCATCATGATGGTCGCATCAGTGTTTGGCGACATCGCGGTGAAGGCACATTGGAAGCGTGTATTCGTCATCGCCATACTGGCGTACCACCCGGTGTGATGGTATGGGATGCCATTGGTTACACGTCTCTGTCACCTCTTTTTCGCACTGACGGCACTTTCAACAGTGGACGTTACATTTCAGATGCGTTGGGACCCATGGCTCTACCCTTCATTCAATCTTTGCGTAACGCTACATTTCAGCAGGATAATGCGCGACCGCATGTTGCAGGTCCTGTACGGCTGTACGGGCCTTTCTGCATACAGGAAATGTTCGACTGCTGCCCTGGCCAGCACATTCTCCAGATCTCTGGTCAATGGTGGCCGAGCAACTGGCTCGTCACAATACGCCAGTCACTACTCTTGATGAGCTGTGTTATCGTGTTGAAGCTGCATGGGCAGCTGTACCCGTACACGCCATCCAAGCCCTGTTTGATTCAATGCCCAGACGTACCAAGAGCGTTATTACGGCCAGAGGTGGTTGCTCTGGGTACTGATTTCTTACGATCTATGCACCCAAAATGCGTGAAAACGTAATCACATGGCAGTTCTAGTATAATATATTTGTCCAATGAATACCCGTTTATCATCTGCATTTCTTCTTGGTGTAGCAATTTTAATGGCCAGTAGTGTATATAGGCGTTGCCGACCGCAGGACCGTATTCTGCCTGTTAACGTATCTCTGAATCTGAATATGGATGAGTTCACTAGTTCCTTTGGCGCTTCAGTGTACGAGAAGACGCAGCAGACTACTGGGTAGCTCGCCGTCCCGTTGTTCCGCAGCTTGGCGACGTGCACGTGCACGGCCAAGCACACGTGTCCCCCCCCCCCCCCCCCCGGCACGCACGCGCGCCCAGTCGGAACGGAGCGCCGGCAAGGGACAAAAACTGTCACTGCTCCCTACAGCGGTGCGCCGTATCAGCTCTGGTATTGTCTGTCTCCTTGTTGTGGTCTCCAGTCCGAAGACTGTTTGGATGCACCTGTCCACGTTGCTCAGTCCTATCCCGACCTCTTCACCTCTGCATAACTGCCGAAACAGATCTCCATAAGAATGTCTTAACTCTACTATTGCCTGAAGCCGTCCTCTCATCGCGCAGAGCTTCCGATGTGGTGTCCGTCGCGGCTGTAGCACGCTCTGGAACGACCGTCACACGGAACACAATTTTCTTCCTCCTTGTCGTGATTTCCGGGAGCAGCGTTCTCCAGCGGCAGTGCTCGGCTACATCTGGGGCACAAATCACACTTACGAAAGTCGAAGCGATGCGTGAAGGCCCTACTCACACGGGGATACTTAAGTCTCCGACCAACTGACATACTCTGCAGCCAAGAGACCGGCATTTGTAATTGGGTGGACTCGTCCGTACGGAGATACTTCAGTAGCGGCGTCTACATCTACATACATACTCCGCAAGCCACCTGACGGTGTGTGGCGGAGGGTACCTTGAGTACCTCTATCGGTCCTCCCTTCTATTCCAGTCTCTTATTGTTCGTGGAAAGAAGGATTGTCGGTATGCCTCTGCGTGGGCTCTAATCTCTCTGATTTTATCCTCACGGTCTCTTCGCGAGATATACGTAGGAGGGAGCAATATACTGCTTGACTCCTCAGTGAAGGTATGTTCTCGAAACTACAACAAAAGCCCGTACCGAGCTACTGAGCGCCTCTCCCGCAGAGTCTTCGACTGGAGTTTATCATCTACGTAACGCTTTCGCGATTACTAAATCATCCTGTAACGAAGCGCGCTGCTCTCCGTTGGATCTTCTCTGTCTCTTCTATCAACCCTATCTGGTACGGGTCCCACACTGGTGAGCAGTATTCAAGCAGTGGGCGAACAAGTGTACTGTAACCTGCTTCCTTTGTTTTCGGACTGCATTTCCTTAGGATTCTTCCTATCAATCTGTCTGGCATCTGCTTTACCGACGATCAACTTTATATGATCATTTCATTTTAAATCGCTCCTAATGCGTACTCCTAGACAATTTATGGAATTAACTGCTTCCAGTTGCTGACTTGCTATATTGTAGCTAAATGATAAGGGATCTTTCTTTCTGTGTATTCGCAGTACATTACACGTGTCTACATTGAGATTCAATAGCCATTCCCTGCACCGTGCGTCAATTCGTTGCAGATCCTCTTGCATTTCAGTACAATTTTCCATTGTTGCAAGCTCTCGATATACCACAGCATCATCCGCAAAAAGCCTCAGTGAACTTCCGATGTCATCCACAAGGTCATTTATGTATATTGTGAATAGCAACGGTCCTACGACACTCCCCTGCGGCACACCTGAAATTACTCTTACTTCGGAAGACTTCTCTCCATTGAGAATGACACGCTGCGTTCTGTTATCTAGGAACTCTTCAATCCAATCACACAATTGGTCTGATAGCCCATATGCTCTTACTTTGTTCATTAAACGACTGTGGGGAACTGTATCGAACGCCTTGCGGAAGTCAAGAAACACGGCATCTACCTGGGAACCCGTGTCTATGGCCCTCTGAGTCTCGTCGCAGGGTCGCCGCCATTTGGATACTATGCTACCCGACGTAGTCTCCCAGTCTCTCAGTTACAGTCGTACCACTGAGTAGCGCAATGTGTGAACAAACGTTTAATTTGAAATTCGCTGGAGAAGTGGTGAAATATTCTGAACTATAAAATTACAAATTGAAAGTTTATTCAAGGAAGGAGGCGACAGAGAGAGCATGCCACGAAGTAGGTAAGATCATTATCAGTACTTAAAATTAACATAAAATAAATGCTCCCTACTCACTATGCTTTAAGATCCATTTTATTGAAACACTAATCAACGATTTATAAGCACCTACTATACAATAAATACATAAAAAAAGCTACAGAAATTCGTTTATAAATTTTACAGAAATACACAGACAAAAATTTTTGTGAAGACAGACAATTATAGTAGATCCTGATTACTGTTGATGCAATACTTCCACTGCCATGGGAAGGAAGCAGGTCGTGTCAGAAAGTAGTTGGCTAAATAATTCCTTTCGTAAGCAGCAGAATGAGAATGCAGTGCAATGACTTTCCTTGGCTGTAATCTGTCGCCGCTTCGGAATTGTCGCTTTGTTGTTCACCACACCTGTATTGGATATCTTCATATTTCCGAATGAAATTATGCAGTGTGCACCCGGATTTTATTTTGTCACCACTCTTTCTGTAGTTCGAGAACGAACAGCGCCGCTCAGGACTTGGAACTTCTGTGTCAGGATTTCAAATGCGCATTACCATAGAGTTTCTCCCTCCGCTTAATCTATGATAAATTCTCTTCATATTATCGACTGTGCTTTGCGGATACGGTCGCATCAAGTAGCGTGATGATGGAACGCTTCATTGCCTACAAACCAATAAGGGAACTTGTATTCATTCTCATCGTTATGGAAATTTGTGGTAAGGTTGTATGCGACCAAACTGCTGAGGTCATCGGTCCTTAGGCTTCCAGGAGGAGTCGAACCATCCAAGGAAGGGGGGAGGGGGGGGGGGAGAATGAACCACACCAACCGAGACAAGGCGCTTCAAATCGCGCGGCTAGCCCGCCAATGAAATTGATTTAATTTTCTATTCACAAAATGGCTCTGAGCACTATGGGACTCAACTGCTGAGGTCATTAGTCCCCTAGAACTTAGAACTAGTTAAACCTAACTAACCTAAGGACATCACAAACATCCATGCCCGAGGCAGGATTCGAACCTGCGACCGTAGCGGTCTTGCGGTTCCAGACTGCAGCGCCTATAACCGCACGGCCACTTCGGCCTTCTATTCACATCGCAGGTGAGTTGACAGTACGGGAGACTCATGTCGTGTCTGTGTGAATGTGATCGGCTACTCGAGTCGTCCAGTGTCCCACGGTTGGTTAGGTAGCTGGAGTCCTGATTTGAGTATCCCCGTCTGAACAGGGCCTTAACTCTTTTACGAACAGCGGAGAAAAGCGTGAAAAAGATTCTGGACTTGTCTCCGGCTGGAACAGCGAACTGCTGTAGATGAACACTGCCTAATGCCGTACAACGCCCTGAGCTACAGTACTGACAGAAGTTATTCGTTAAGTCGTTAACACAATTGAATCTCCGTCTCACTCTCGGTTTTGAACTGAATGCAGTTAAGCAACAGCGTCTAAAGTAAGTTAGCGCATGCATAATATCAATATGTCGAAGTTGTACTGCCTACCATCACACTGAAATAACGTACATCGCGTAGGTTCAAGGTCGAGATTCGTTTTGAAACTTCATTTGAATGGAACACGACATTTTTTCGAAGCTGCTCACAATAACCGAAAAACAATTTGCCAGCAAGATGCAGACTTGAGCCAGCACATAAAACCAGGACACAGGTATGTCTCATGACAGCAAAAGCTTCTGACGGGTAACTCGTGTTTACTTTCTGACAGACCGGCAGACTGTCAGTTCCGCTAAGATTTCTGGCCACTGCGGAAACATTCCAGTCGCTCGTCTACGCAACAAGAGTTCAAGCAAATACATTGTTGTTGTTGTGGTCTTCAGTCCTGAGATCTGATGCAGCTCTCCCTGGTACTCTATCCTGTGCAAGCTGCTTCATCTCCCAGTACTTACTGCAACCTACATCCTTCTGAATCTGCTTGGTGTATTCATCTCTTGGTCTCCCTCTACGATTTTCATCCTCCATGCTGCCCTCCAGTACTAAATTGGTGATCCCTTGACGCCTCAGAACATGTCCTACCAACCGATCCCTTCTTCTGGTCAAGTTGTGCCACAAACTCCTCTATTCCTCAATTCTATTCAACACCTCATTAGTTATGTGATCTACCCATCTAATCTTCAGCATTCTTCTGTAGCACCACATTTCGAAAGCTTCTATTCTCTTCTTGTCCAAACTAGTTATCGTCCATGTTTCACTTCCATACATGGCTACACTCCATACAAATACTTTCAGAAACGACATCCTGACACTTAAATCTATACTCTATGTTAACAAATTTCTCTTCTTCAGAAAAGCTTTCCTTGCCATTGCCAGTCTACATTTTATATCCTCTTTACTTCGACCATTATCAATTATTTTGCTCCCCAAATAGCAAAACTCCTTTACTACTTCAAGTGTCTCATTTCCTAATCTAATTCCCTCAGCATCACCCGACCTAATTCGACTACATTCCATTATCCTCGGTTTGCTTTGTTGATGTTCATCTTATATCCTCCTTTCAAGCACTGTCCATTCCATTCAACTGCTCTTCCAAGTCCTTTGCTGTCTCTGACAGAACTACAATGTCATCGGCGAACCTCAAAGTTTTTATTTCTTCTCCATGGATTTTAATACCCACTCCGAATTTTTATTTTGTTTCCTTTACTGCTTTCTCAATATACAAATTGAATAACATCGGGGAGAGGCTACAACCCTGTCTCACTCCCTTCCCAACCACTGCTTCCCTTTCATGCCCCTCGACTATTGTAACTGCCATCTGGTTTCTGTACAAATTATAAGTAGCCTTTCGCTCCCTGTATTTTACCCCTGCCACCTTCAGAATTTGAAAGAGAGTATTCCAGTCAACATTGTCAAAAGCTTTCTCTAAGTCTACAAATGCTAGAAACGTAGGTTTGCCTTTCCTTAATCTTTCTTCTAAGGTAAGTCGTAGGTCAGTATTTCCTCACGTGTTCCAACATTTCTACGGAATCCAAACTGATCTTCCCAGAGGTCGGCTTCTACCACTTTTTCCATTCGTCTGTAAAGAATTCGCGTTCGTATTTTGTAGCTGTGACTTATTAAACTGATTGTTCGGTAATTTTCACATCTGTCAACACCTGCTTTCTTTGGGATTGGAATTGTTATATTCTTCTTTAAGTCTGAGGGTATTTCGCCTGTCTCATACGCTTTGCTCACCACATGGTAGAGTTTTGTCAGGACTGGCTCTCCCAAGGCCGTCAGTAGTTTCAATGGAATGTTGTCTACTCCCAGGGCCTTGTTTCGACTCAGGTCTTTCAGTGCTCTGTCAAACTCTTCACGCAGTAACATCATCTAACTCCTCTTCCATTTCCATAATATGCATATACATTATTTATAATAAATAACGTCGACTGTTGCAGATAATACTTCTATTAGAAGTGACATCTACCTCTCATTAGTTTGCAAAACTATCAGTTACGCTACTGCTACAACACGCCATTAACCCTCGCAATACCGAAGTGGGAGGGGGCACTTCATACTCAACTCTTGAAAATATTGTAATCTATTCACATACTATACATTTAAAAATTTTCAAAAAAATATATTATTTTTAGCGCTTTGTTATACCAGATTCCGTAATTGTTTTGAATTTTTCAGAGCAACGTAATCAAAAACGTTTAAACTCTTAGTAGTAAATGTGTTTCTCCTACTTTCGAGTACAAAACCCATCTTTCACACCTGTCTATCTGTAAGATTTATGATATGAATAAAACACTACGATAATTAATGAAACCTGTATTTTTAAATATTTTCTGTGGCGGTCACAAAGTATCTCTCTTCTCTGTATATACAAGGTGAAAAGTATTTAAACCGACCAACTCTGCGAGGTTGTAGGGCACATCAAAATAAATATTTTTCCTATGAGAATTATTTAAACCGGTGGAGGCCGTATTACGTACTACGTAGCGAACCACAACGGACGAGTTGCACAGCGGGTTTATCAACAGCAATATCCTAATCGCCGTATCCCGCATCACACGACCTTTGCTGCTGTGTGCCGACGTCTGCGTGAGACCGGGTCATTTAGCAGATTACCTGGACAGGGACGCCGTCGCACGGTAAGAATGCTGCAATTTGAGGAAGCTGTCTTGCAGCATGTGGAGCGCGATCCTTCAATCAGCACTCGTGCAATTGCACGTAACATGGGGACGAATCAGACGAATGTAAGAACAGTAGATCGAGAGCAATTGTTACGTCCATTTCACTTACAGCGTGTCCAGAACCTGGAACCACTTGATTATCCACCCAGAGCACAGTTTTCGCAGTGGTACCTGGAACAGTGTGAAATGCATCCTACATTTCCATCCTCTGTGTTGTTTACCGATGAAGCAACGTTCGGGCGTGATGGAGTCTTCAACTTGCACAATTCGCATGTCTTGAGTGAGGATAACCCTCATGCCACAGTTACTAGCGCTCATCAAGTGCGGTTCTTCGTTAATGTGTGGGTCGGTGTTGTTGGTGACTGTTTAATTGGGCCGTATCTCCTACCTAGGCCATTAAATGGCAGGCACTATTACAATTTTCTCGCCAGAGCATTGCCAGAATTGCCGGAAGACGTCCCGCTCCCTACAAGACAACGCATGTGATCCCAACATGACGGGGCGCCGGCACATTTCAGTCGTCGTGTACGTCGATTCCTGGACCGACGGTTACCAGAAACGTGGATTGGCAGAGGTGGTCCTGTGCCGTGGCCTGCTCTATCCCCAGATATGTCCCCTCTGGACTTTTTTGTGTGGGGAGAGATGCGCAACCTTGTTTAAGCACCTCCTGTTGCATCAGAAGAGGATCTGGTTGCCCGGACAGTAGCAGCAGCAGGAACAATTCACGATACTCCTGGGGTTTTTGCCCGTGTGGGACAGAACATGATCCGACTGTGTAACCTTTGTTTACATGTCAGTGGAGGCATTTCTGAAAATCTACTGTAATTGAAATTGGGGTGTTAATCTGTTGTCTCTTGGCCATAAAAGATGTAAAAGTGTTTGTTGGTTTAATTGATTTGCCGCCAGAGAAATCTTCCTCTACTGGTTTAAATACACCTTATAGAAAAAATGAATCAGGAAAAAATATTTGTTTTGATGTCCCCTACAAGCTCCCAGAGTTTGTCGGTTTAAATACTTTTCACCCTGAACATCACGAAAAAGCGTTGTTACTGCTAAAATTGCGGCGAAAGATATTTTCAGGTTCTCAACTCTACTTATAAATCAGTACGTATTTAAAAAGGGTGTTGTTAATAAACCTGAACAACAGTTAACTCTACCACGCGTTTGTTGGTACTGCTAGGTTTAATGTCTCTGTTTATGATATAAAATATGTAAAAGCTTTAACTACAAACGTCATTATTTGATACGTTATGTGATCCAAAGTATCAGGACACCCCAAAAAACACGAGTTTTTCATATTAGATGAATTATGCTACCACCTACCCCCAGGTACTCCATATCAGCGACCTCAGTAGACATTAGGCATCGTGTGTGTGTGTGTGTGTGTGTGTGTGTGTGTGTGTGTGTGTGTGTGTGTGTGTGTGAGAGAGAGAGAGAGAGAGAGAGAGAGAGAGAGAGAAGAAAGGGGCGCTCCGAGGAACCCGCAGACTTCGAACTTTATCAGGTGTCCCTTGTGTCATACGCCTGTACGCGAGATTTCCACACTCCTAAACATCCCTAGGTCTACTGTTTCCGATGTGATAGTGAAGTGGAAACGTACAGCACAAAATCGTACAGGCCGACCTCGTCTGTCGACTGAAAGAGACAGCCAACAATAGAAGAGGGTCTTTATGTGTAATAGGCACACATCTATCTAGACCATCACACAAGAATTCCAAACTGCATCAGGATCCACTGCACGTACTACAACAGTTAGGCGGGAGGTGAGAAAACTTAGATTTCATTGTCCAGCGGCTGCTCATAAGCTGACATCACGACGCTAAATGCCGAACGACGCCTCGCTTGGTGTAAGGAGCGTAAACATTGGACGATTGAACAGTGGAAAAACGTTGTGTGGAGTGACGAATCTCAATACACTATCTGGCGATCCAATGGCAGGGTGTTTTTTTTTTTTTTGTGGTTTTCGGGCGCACAACTTCAATGGTCATTAGCGCCCTGACTACTCTAAGAATGCACCGCGAGGCATAAGTTGACAACAACAACTAAAAGGGAAAACACAATAAAAGACAGACTGACAGGCATAGGATTAAAAAACATCATCAAATGTCCTTAGCGAGGTTTGTCAAATTGATAAAACAAAGAACACGAGCATCTGCTCGTGGGTCATCCGCTAAAATGGCATCTAAAGTATTAGGCAGGTTAAGATCGAGGCGCAGTGTGTTAAGATCTGGACAGGACATTAAAATGTGTCTAACCGTCAGCAAGTGCCCACATGGGCAGAACGGCGCCGGCGCAGCCGTCAGCAGATGGCGATGGCTGAACCGGCAGTGTCCAATTCTCAACCTTGCTAAAACGACCTCCTCCCGCCGAGAAGGGCGTGAGGAGGACGTCCAAGCCACGGGAAGAGGTTTTAAGGCCCGAAGCTTGTTGTCGGTAAGTGCAGCCCAATCGGCATGCCACAGCGACACAACGCGCCGACAAATGACCCTGCTAAAATCGGACGAAGGGACACAACAAGAAGCTGTCCGAGGCTGGAGGACCGCAGCCTTGGCCGCGGCATCTGCAGCTTCGTTCCCAGGGATACCGACATGGCCAGGAACCCACATAAAGCTAACCGGCGTACCGACGTCCACCAGCTGCTGAAGAGAGCGTTGGATCCGGTGTACGAAAGGGTGAACCGGGTACGGATCACTGAGGCTCTGGATGGCGCTCAGGGAATCTGAGCAGATGACATAAGCAGAATGTCGGTGGCGGCAGATGTAAAGAACAGCCTGGTAGAGGGCAAAGAGCTCAGCTGTGAAGACCGAACAATGGCCATGGAGCCGGTATTGGAAACTTTGTGCCCCGACAATAAAGGAACACCCGACCCCGTCATTGGTCTTAGAGCCATCTGTATAAATGAAAGTCATGTTGTTGAACTTCGAACGAAGTTCCAAAAAACGGGAGTGGTAGACCGAACCGGGGGTGACCTCTTTTGGGAGCGAGCTGAGGTCGAGGTGAACGCGGACCTGAGCCTGGAGCCAAGGTGGCGTGCGTCTCTCGCCCACTCGAAAGGTTGCAGGGAGTGAAAAATGAAGGTGTTGAAGGAGGCGACGAAAGCGAACTCCAGGGGGTAGCAAGGCAGAGACATACAACCCGTATTGAAGGTCAAGAGAGTCGTCAAAAAAGGAACGATAAGACGGATGGTCGGGCATTGACAGTAGCCGACAGGCATACCGACAAAGCAGTATATCGCGCCGGTAGGTGAGTGGCAATTCGCCAGCGTCAGCATGAAGACTCTCTACGGGACTGGTATAAAATGCTCCGATCGCAAGTCGTAAACCCCAATGTTGTATGGAGTTGAGGCGGCGTAAGATGGATGGCCGTGCAGAGGAGTATACGAAGCTCCCATAATCCAGCTTGGAGCGGACGATCGACCGATATAGACGAAGTAGGACGGTTCGATCCGCTCCCCACGACATACCACTGAGAACACGGAGGACATTTAAAGAACGGGTACAACGGGCGGCCAAATATGACACATGTGGAGACCAGCTAAGTTTCCTGTCAAATGTAAGGCCTAAAAATTTGGTTGTCTCCACGATTGGGAGAGCAACGGGACCGAGTCGTAAGGACGGTGGGAGAAACTCTTTGTATCGCCAGAAGTTAATACAGACCGTCTTCTCAGCAGAAAAACGGAAGCCATTGGCGACACTCCAGGAGTAAAGACGGTCAAGAGAACGCTGAAGACAGCGCTCCAGGACACGTGTACACTGCGCGCTGCAATAGATGGTAAAATCGTCCACGAAAAGGGAGCCTGATACATCAGCTGGGAGGCAATCCATTATTGGATTGATCGCGATGGCGAAGAGAGCGACGCTCAAAACTGAGCCCTGTGGCACCCCATTCTCCTGGCGAAAGGTGTCGGACAGGACAGAACCCACACGTACCCGAAACTGTCGATCCATTAAAAAGGAACGAATAAAAAGAGGGAGGCGACCGCGAAAGCCCCATGTATGCATGGTGCGGAGAATGCCCGCCCTCCAACAGGTGTCGTAAGCCTTCTCCAAATCAAAGAACACAGCCGCGGTCGGGCGCTTCCGCAAGAAGTTATTCATAATGAAGGTCGACAAGGTAACCAGATGGTCAACAGCAGAGCGGCGCCTACGAAATCCACATTGTACATTGGTAAGTAGGCGTCGAGACTCGAGCAGCCAAACCAATCGAGAGTTAACCATTCGCTCCATCACTTTACAGACACAGCTGGTAAGCGAGATAGGTCGATAACTGGAAGGCAAGTGCTGGTCCTTCCCCGGCTTAGGAATCGGGACAACAATAGACTCGCGCCAGCATGCGGGAACATGTCCCTCAATCCAGATGCGATTGTATGTACGAAGAAGAAAACCTTTACCCGCAGGAGAAAGGTTCTTCAGCATCTGAATATGAATAGAATCAGGCCCTGGAGCGGAGGACCGTGATCGGCCAAGTGCGGTTTCGAGTTCCCGCATGGTGAATGGGGCATTATAACTTTCACAATTCGAGGAGCGGAAGTCAGGTGGCCTAGCCTCCTCTGCCTGTTTGCGGGGGAGGAAGGCAGGGTGGTAATGAGCGGAGCTCGAAACCTCGGCGAAAAAGCGGCCGAAGGCATTGGAGACAGCCTCAGGGGCCACAAGGACTTCATTCGCGACCTTCAAGCCAGAAACAGGGGAGTGGACCTTAGTGCCAGATAGCCGGCGCAGGCTACCCCAGACAACAGAAGAAGGAGTAGAACTGTTGAAGGTGCTTGTGAAAGCAGCCCAGCTGTCTTTCTTGCTTTCTTTAATAATACGACGACACTGAGCACGTAATCGTTTATAATTAATACAATTCGCCACTGTAGGGTGGCGTTTAAAGGTGCGTAAAGCACGTCGACGAGCACGTAAAGCGTCTCTACATGCTGCGGTCCACCAGGGGACCGGTACGCGATGAGGAGAAGAAGTAGGGTGAGGGATGGAATATTCAGCAGCAGCGAGAATGACTTCCGTGAGGTGTGCGACCTGACGATCGCAGCTTGTGAAGGTTTGATCCTGAAAGGTCGCCCTGGAAGAGAAGAGCCCCCAGTCTGCCTTGGAGATGGTCCAACGAGAGGAGCACGGAGAGGGAGTATGCTGCAGGAGATGGATAACACACGGGAAGTGGTCGCTCGAATATGTATCAGCAAGTGCATACCACTCAAACCGGCGTGCAAGTTGGGGAGTACATATAGAGAGGTCTAAATGGGAATAGGTATGAGATGTGTCCGAAAGAAAAGTAGGGGCGCCAGTATTGAGGCAGACAAGATTGAGCTGGTTGAAAAGGTCTGCTAGCAAGGAGCCCCTCGGGCAGGATGCTGGAGAGCCCCAAAGAGGATGGTGGGCATTGAAGTCTCCAGTTAAAAATGGTGCAGGTAGCTGAGCAATAAGTTGCGTCATGTCTGCCCTGGTAACGGCAGATGACGATGGAGCGTAAACGGTACAAAAGGAAAAAGTAAAAGTGGGGAGAGTAATGCGGATGGCAACTGCCTGCAGGCCGGTGTGCAACGTGATGGGATCGTAGTAAATATCATCCCGGACCAGCAACATAACCCCTCCATGAGCTGGGATACCTACCACAGGGGGTAGGTCAAAACGCACAGAGGTGTAGTGTGCCAAGGCAATTTGATCGCATGGGCGTAGCTTCGTTTCCTGGAGGGCTACGACGAGCGGACGATGCAAGCGGAGCAGCAACTTCAAGTCCTCTCGGTTGGAGCGAATGCTGCGAATATTCCAGTTAATAAGTGCCATCGTAAGAAAAGGAAGATGAGAGAAGGGGTCACCTCGAAGGCCGCTTAGGGCCTGGCTTCGAGCGAGCACTGCCGCCGCTAGCAGGAGGCGGACAGTCATCGTCCATGGGGTCTATAGGGTCATCGGCCATCTCGGGAGGATGGCCGGGAGGGGGAGCGTCCTCCGTCGGTGAACGGCCAGATGTTCGGCTACCAGCGGTGCGGCCAGGCGAAACGGATGACGGCCTGGGGCGGCAACCGCTGGGTGGCGCAGGAGAAGAAAGGCGCCGCGGCGGAGAAGGAGAACTGTGCTTCCTATGCGCCTTTTTAGAAGGACGTTTGGTGGAAGTACCGGTCGAAGGCTGGGAGGTCGAGGGACGGAGGAAGTCTGTACGGGATGGTTCCTTCTTGAAGGCCCGTGCATCTGACTTCGGGGTCTTCGACTGAGCAGAAGCTGAGGAAGTGGCTGGTGTCTGTGGGGTGATGGGAGGAAGAGGAGACGTCGACCGCGCGATCTTAGCACTGGCCGAACGGACGACCGTGGTGCTGAAGGTCAGACCGCATGTCTGGGTTGCTACCTCCCGGGTAGTCCGAGGAGAGGCGAGGACAGTGCTGTATTTCCCCGCTGGGAGCAGCGTGGGCTTCCTACTAGCCAATAGCTTGCGAGCAGCCGAGGTGGACACTTTCTCTTTGACTCGAATTTCCTGGCTACAGCGTTCTTCCTTATAGACAGGACAGTCGCGGGAGGATGCGGCATGGTCACCCTGACAGTTCACACAGCGAGGAGACGGAGGTGGACAGTCACCCTCATGGGCATCCCTGCCACAAGTGACACATTTAGCCGCATTGGAGCAAGCCTGTCGAGTGTGACTGAAACGCTGACACTGGTAGCAGCGCGTAGGTGTCGGGACATAGGGGCGAACAGAAATAACCTCGTAGCCCGCCTTGATGCGCGATGGCAGCTTAACACTATCGAAGGTTAAGAAAAGTGTCTGGGTCGGTACAAGGTCATTGTTGACCTTTTTCATGACCCGATGGACAGCCGTCACGCCCTGCTCAGCGAGGAAAGATTGAAGCTCCTCGTCAGTCAATCCGTCGAGAGAGCTACTATAGACTACACCACGAGACGAATTCAAAGTGCGGTGGGCCTCCACCCGGACAGGGAACGTGTACAAGAGTGTGGCCCGAAGCAGTTTTTGTGCCTGAAAGGCACTCTCAGTTTCTAGTAATAAGGTACCGTTACGCAACCTGGTACAAGATTTGACAGATCCGGCTATGGCATCTACGCCCTTCTGAATAACGAAAGGGTTGACAGAGGAAAAATCCTTTCCGTCCTCAGATCGAGAAACTACGAGGAACTGTGGGGCAGGCGGTAGTACTTTTGTCACTGTTGGCTGGTCACGTTTCCGTTTGTGGGTCGAAGTCGAAAGCGATGGAGTAGAATCCATTGCGGAGGAATCCCCCATGATTGCCAGCGTCTCCGATGGCGCGCTCCTTCCTTGTGGGGACCCTCTCAGAGGGCACTCCCGCCTTAGGTGAATGTTTACACCTCAGGTCACACCTCCCGAGAAACAGACGGAGGGACCAATCGGCATGGTCAGAAGGTATCAGCTCAGGCAATCACCCCTCCCCGGGCCTGGCCTTTACCAGGGGGTACGCGCGTGCCTTACATGTCTACCCAGGGCGGGGACTTACGCGTTACCCCGTCACCGGCTACGCGTGCGAACGCGTGGGTCGGCCTTCAGACACGCACAGGGAGGAAGGAAGAAGAGGAAAAAGAAGAGAGAGGGAGAAAGAGGACAGACTGTCTCAAACGCCGAGGCGGAGACCAGAGAAGGCAAGGAGAAAAAGGCAATGAGAAAGCAAGGAGAAGGAGGCAATGAGAAGGCAAGGAGAAGAAGGCAATGAGAAGGCAAGGAGAAGGCAAGGAGAAAAAGGCAATGAGAAGGCAAGGAGAAGTCAAGGGAAAGAGTAAGGAAGACAGTAGGGTGGAGAAGAGCAAAGAAAGGAACCAACAAAAGGAAGGAAGAAATGAGAAGTGAAAAACCAAAAAGACCACGATTATAGGTCGTGAAACCGTCCGTCTCCGGACGCAGGCGCTAACTACCCCCGTGAGGGGGATGGACTCCTTTTAGTCGCCTCTTACGACAGGCAGGAATACCTCGGGCCTATTCTAATCCCCGGACCCGCAGGGGGGAATGGCAGGGTGTGGGTATAGCGAATGCCCGGTGAAAGCCATCTGGCGGCGAGTGTAGTGCCAAGAGTACGAGGTGCATTCAAGTTCTAAGGCCTCCGATTTTTTTTTCTTATTAACTGCTCACCCGAAATCGATGAAACTGGCGTTACTTCTCGACGTAATCGTCCTGCAGACGTACACATTTTTCACAACGCTGACGCCATGATTCCATGGCAGCGGCGAAGGCTTCTTTAGGAGTCTGTTTTGACCACTGGAAAATCGCTGAGGCAATAGCGGCACGGCTGGTGAATGTGCGGCCACGGAGAGTGTCTTTCATTGTTGGAAAAGGCCAAAAGTCACTAGGAGCCAGGTCAGGTGACTAGGGAGCATGAGGAATCACTTCAAAGTTGTTATCATGAAGAAACTGTTGCGTAACGTTAGCTCGATGTGCGGGTGCGTTGTCTTGGTGAAACAGCACATGCGCAACCCTTCCCGGACGTTTTTGTTGCAGTGCAGGAAGGAATTTGTTCTTCAAAACATTTTCGTAGGATGCACCTGTTACCGTAGTGCCCTTTGGAACGCAATGGGTAAGGATTACGCCCTCGCTGTCCTAGAACATGGACACCATTTTTTCAGCACTGGTGGTTACCTGAAATTTTTTGGTGGCGGTGAATCTGTGCGCTTCCATTGGGCTGACTGGCGCTTTGTTTCTGGATTGAAAAATGGCATTCACGTCTCATCCATTGTCACAACCGATGAAAAGAAAGTCCCATTCATGCTGTCGTTGCGCGTCAACATTACTTGGCAACATGCCACACGGGCACCCGTGTGGTCGTCCGTCAGCATTCGTGGCACCCACCTGAATGATACTTTTCGCATTTTCAGGTCGTCATGCAGGATTGTGTGCACAGAACCCACAGAAATGCCAACTCTGGAGGCGATCTGTTCAACAGTCATTCGGCGATCCCCAAAACAATTCTATCCCCAAAACAATTCTCTCCACTTTCTCGATCATGTTGTCAGACCGGCTTGTGCGAGCCTGAGTTTTTTTTGTTTTTTTTTTGGGTGGGGCTTAAGGGCGCTCAACTACTGAGGTCATTAGCGCCCAGTCACTGTTGTTAGAGCACATGGAATCTAGTAAAACTCAAGGGGAGGGGGGACACCAGAAAGACCTGACAAAGATGGAGATAAAATAAGTAAAAAGGTTAGATGTCTTTGGACAAGCGAGTCACAGTTATAAAACGCAGAACATGAGCAGCTGCTCGAGCGTCATCAGCTAAAATATCCGGTAAAGTAGATGGCAGGGACAGGATAACACGAGATTGACTAAAGCGGGGACACGACAATAAAACATGCCGCACTGTTAATGCCTGACCACAAGGGCACTGCAGGGCTGGGTCATCGGAGAGCAGGTAGCGGTGGCTAAACCGGCAATGTCCAATCCGCAACCTGGTCAGAAGGACCTCCTCCCGCCGAGATGGTCGGGAAGAGGTTGTCCAAGCAGTTGGGAGTGGTTTTACTGCCCGGAGCTTGTTTCCTCGGAGGGATGACCAAGCATCCCACCACAACGACACAAGCCTCTTACAAACAACCCCACTAATGTCAGATGACGGGACACAATGGGAGGCTTGCCGAGGCAGGAGGACTGCAGCCTTGGCTGCAGCATCAGCAGCCTCATTCCCAGGCACTCCGACATGTCCAGGAACCCACAGAAAGCTGACAGGAGAACCATTATCAGCGAAAGAATGGAGGGACTGCTGTATCCGTTCAATCAAGGGATGGACCGGATGGGGAGCTCCAAGGCTCTGAAGAGCACTGAGTGAGTCAGAGCAGAGTACATACGATGAATGGTGGTGGCGGCGGGCATACTGAATGGCCTGATGGAGAGCAAAAAGCTCGGCCGTAAAGCTGGAACATTGGTCGAGGAGCCGGTATTTAAAGGTGGCGGCCCCGACGACAAAGGCACAGCCGACACCATCGTCAGTTTTGGAGCCATCGGTGTAAATAAAGCACGAAGTTCGACAAACCGTGAGCAATACACTGCAGCCGGAGTACCCTCCTTCGGGAGTGAGCTGAGGTCGAGATAAATATGAACCGGAGCCTGGAGCCAAGGTGGTGTCGGGCTTTCACCCTCTCTGAAGGTGGTAGGGAGGGCAAAATCCAATTGTCGAAGCAGGCGACGGAAGCGGACTCCGGGGGGCAGCAGGGCAGACACATACAACCCGTGCGCCGGTAGGTCAATGGTAATTCGGCAGCTTCAGCATAAAGACTCTCCACAGGACTAGTGTAGAAGGCTCCGGTCGCAAGACGTAACCCCCGATGGTGGATGGAGTTGAGACGGCGTAAGAGGGACGGCCGAGCAGACGAGTAGACGAAGCTCCCATAATCCAGCTTCGATCGGACTATGGACCGATACAAGCGAAGCAGGACAGTGCGATCTGCTCCCCAAGATGAACCACTAAGAACTCTGAGGCATTAAGGGAACATGTACAACGGGCCGCCAAATAAGAGACATGTGGAGACCAACACAGTTTCCTGTCCAACGTGAGCCCTAGAAACTTAGTTGTTTCCACGAATGGGAGAACAATGGGACCGAGATGTAACGACGGCGGAAGGAACGCTTTATATCGCCAAAAGTTGATACAAACCGTCTTCTCTTCAGAGAACCGGAAGCTTTTTGCCACACTCCATGAGTATAGGCTGTCTAGACAACGCTGAAGGCAGTGCTCCAGGAGGCATGTTCTCTGGGCACTGCAGTAGATCACGAAGTCATCGACAAAGAGAGAGCCTGAGACATTAGGTGGAATGCAATCCATAATTGGATTGATCGCGATGGCAAAAAGGGCTACGCTCAAGACGGAGCCCTGAGGCACTTCGTTCTCCTAGAGGAAGACGTCTGACAATACGGAACCCACACGTACCCTAAACTTTCGATCCATTAAAAATGAATCTATAAAAAGGGGCAGGCGACCACGTAGGCCCCACCTGTGCATAGTGCGGAGGATACCTCCTCTCCAACAGGTATCATAAGCCTTCTCCAAATCGAAGAACACGGCTACCGTTTGGTGCCTTCGCAAAAAGTTGTTCATGATGAATGTCGACAAGGTCACAAGGTGGTCAACAGCGGAGCGGCGGCGACGAAAGCCGCATTGGACATTGGTAAGTAGCCGTTGAGTTTCAAGAATCCAAACTAACCTAGCATGAACCATGCGCTTCATCACCCTACAGACACAGCTTGTAAGAGAAATGGGGCGGTAACTAGAACGAAGGTGTCTATCCTTCCCGGGTTTGGGTATAGGAACAACGACGGCGTCACGCCAACGCATGGGGACCTGACCTTCGGTCCAGACGCGATTGTAGGTACGAAGAAGGAAGCTTTTGCCCGCCGGAGAAAGGTGTGCCAGCATCTGAACGTGAATGGCACCTGGTCCCGGAGCAGAGGACCGGGACAGTGCAAGCGCACGTTCGAGTTCCCGCATAGTAAAGGGGGCATTATAAGTTTCCAGATTCAGCGAGTGGAAGGAAGGTCGCCGAGCCTCTTCTGCCTCTTTCCTGGGAAGGAAGGCAGGGTGGTAATGGGCGGAGCTTGAAACCTCCGCGAAAAAGTGGCCAAAGGCGTTGGACACAGCCACAGGATCAACAAGGACCTCATTACCTGAGGTCAGGCCAGGTACCGAGGAGTGGGCCTTGACGCCCGACAGCCGGCGCAGGCCACCCCATACGACAGAAGAGGGAGTAAAACTGTTAAAGGAGTTGGTGAAAGAGGCCCAACAAGCTTTTTTGCTGTCTTTGATGACTCTACGGCATTGCGCTCGGAGTCGTTTGTATTCAATACAATTCGCCATGGCGGCGAAAGGTGCGTAAAGCACGTCGTCGAGCATGGATAGCGTCTCTACAAGCCTCGTTCCACCAGGGGACGGAAACGCGACGTGAAGAAGAGGTAGTACGAGGAATGGAACGTTTGGCAGCATTGAGGCATTCGACCTGACTGTCACAACTGAGAAAATCGTGGTCCGGAAAGGTCGCCAGGGAGGAGTAAAGTCCCCAATCAGCTTTCGGTATGTTCCAGCTCAAAGGACGTGGGGATGGGGTGTGGTGCAGGAGACGAACAACACAGGGGAAGTGGTCGCTCGAATAGGTGTCAGAAAGGACATACCACTCAAACCGACGGGCAAGAGTGGTAGAACAGATCGAGAGGTCCAAGTGGGAGTAGGTATGAGTAGAGTCCGAGAGGAAAGTCAGGGCGCCAGTATTGAGGCAGACAAGATTGAGATGGTTGAAGACATCCGCCAAGAGTGAGCCTCTTTGACAGGATGCAGGAGAGCCCCAAAGGGGATGATGGGCATTGAAGTCGCCAAACAATAAAAACGGCGAGGGAAGCTGAACGATCAGGTGCATCATGTCAGCCCGACTAACAGCAGATGACGGTGGAGTGTAGATGGTACAAACTGAAAATGTAAAAGCAGAAAGAGTAAGACGGACAGCTATTGCTTGGAGTGGGGTGGTCAATGGGATGGGATGGTAATAGACATCGTCCCGAATGAGCAACATGACCCCACCATGAGCTGGGATACCGTCCGCAGGGGTGAGGGCATACCGCTCCTAGGTATAGTGGGTAAAGGCAATACGGTCAGTCGGGTGCAACTTGGTTTCCTGGAGACCAAGGACAAGCGGACAGTGCAGGCAGAGGAGCAGTTGTAATTCCTCCCGACTAGATCGAATACCTCTTATGTTCCAATGTAACAAGGCCATCGCTACTCAAAAAGTTGGGGGAACGAGACGGGGGAGGAGCTGGTCACCTCGACAGCCGCGGAGGGCCAGGTTGCGAGGGAACAACGCTACAACCGGCGGGAGGCGGATCCTGTTCCATCGAGTCGTCGCCAGCTGCGGCCACTGTCCCTGGTTGTGTAGGAGGGGCAGCATCATTTGCCGACGAGAGGCCAGCTGAGCACCTGGCAGCAGAGCGTCCCGGTGAAACTTAGGACGGCCGGGAGCAGCGACTCACGGATGGAGCGTCAGACGAAACGCGCTGGGGTGGAGGGGGGGATAGAGACTTCTTCTTGGAAGTCCGAGGAGGCACAGGGATGGTGGGCTGGACCCGAAGAAGGTCCTCACGCACGGGGTCCGTTTTGGAACGCCGGACCTCGGAAGCTGGGGTCCGGAACGTTTCCCCGATGGACGCCTGAGAAGAGGATCGCTTCTCAGGCGGCGGGGGGGGGGGGGGGGAGGAGGAGTAGGAAGGGTGGCCCCTGGGGCAGAGGGGGCGGGGGCCACGGGGGAGGAGGATTTGGAAGGGAGGGATTTGGGAGGCGGAGGCAGAGACCCCGGATGGGGGAAGGAGGCAGAGGGGGGACAGGATAGAGGTGAGGATACCGCGGAAGGAGGGGACACAACTGAGGCAAACGAAGTGGTCAACGGCACGGGATGGAGGCGGTCATACTTCTTCCTGGCCTCAGAATAAGAGAGACGATCCAAAGTTTTGAGTTCTTGTATCTTCTTCTCCTTCTGATATGCGGGGCAGTCTGAGGATCTAGACGAGTGGATGCCAGGACAATTAACGCACCGAGGTGGTGGGGTGCATGTATGTTCCTCACGAAGAGGTCGTCCACAATCGCCACAAAGGGGCTCAGCCTCACACCGGGACGACATGTGCCCAAAGCGCAAACACCGAAAACAGCGCATAGGAGGCGGGACGTAAGGTCGCACGTCACACCGGTAGCACATCACCTTTACCTTCTCTAGGAGAAAGTCCACCTCGAAGGCGAGGATAAAGGCCCCGGTGTCGATGCGACGGTCTTTGGGGTCGCGCTGGACTCGCCGGGCGAAACGCACGCCTCGGCGCTCCAGGTTGGCCCTGAGCTCCTCATCAGATTGCAGCAGGAGGTCCCGATGAAAAATAACCCCCTGCGTCCTATTTAGTGCCAGATGCGGGACAATGGACACTGGGATGTCCCCCAGGCGGTCGCACACCTGGAGCGCCGCCGACTGTGTGGCGGAGGTGGTCTTTATAAGAACGGACCCCGAACGCATCTTACTGAGAGCCTCGATTTCCCCGAAGATGTCCTCAATGTGCTGAACAAAGAACATGGGCTTGGAGGTGGCGAATGTCCCCCCATCGGTTCGAGAACAGACCAAATAGCGGGTGAAGTACTTCGCCCCAAGCCGGCGGGCCTGTCCCTCCTCCCAGGGAGTGGCCAAGGGGGAAAGGGCAGGGGAACCAGAACTAGAGACAGTACCTTTCCTTTTGAAAGACTCGGCCACAGAGCGACCTGATACGTGTTGACGTTTCATCTGCAAAACGTCCGCCCCGATACCACCCACTCCCACCAGGGGCTCTCCCCATGGGCGCCACCCAGCCTCAGCAAGGGCCACCTGGCAGGATGACCGTTGCCGGGAGTCCTGATGCCCCAAGGAGACGGGCATCTACTCCTTGGCCGACGTGGGGAGGGTGCAGCTCAGGTATCGGCAGTACGATCCCTGTGTTGTCAGGGGGCCACAACCTAGAGGGTACATGACGACCCCACCACAACGGGCTGGCTACCATGCTGGATTTCGGGTGCCATGGAAAGTCCATCATGATCGTAGGTGCAGATGGGGACGCACTATGGGCGTAACTTTTACATCCCATCAGGCGTTTAGGCCCAATTTGAGGAATAGTGGGTATGGTTACAACGCCGGTACAAAGCTGAGTGCCAAGGTCTTAGTGCACTGAGGACCAGTGGTACACCACGTAAGGCGTCCTTCCCCAAAAGGCTCGTACTTCTGTAGAATTTTGAAAAATGGAGGTCAAACCCAAAGGGGGATCATCACATGGAAGGCCGAAACGGTTGAAACTCCTTTTAGTCGCCTCTTACGACAGGCAGGAATACCTCGGGCCTATTCTTACCCCAGACCCGCAGGGGGGAGCCTGAGGTTGTTTCAGTTTGTTGTCACACGAAGTTCTGCCTGCATTAAACTGTCGCACCCACGAACGCACTTTCGACATCCATAACTCCATCACCACATGTCTCCTTCAACTGTCGATGAATTTCAATTGGTTTCACACCACGCAAATTCAGAAAACGAATGATTGCACGCTGTTCAAGTAAGGAAAACGTCGCCATTTCAAGTATTTAAAACAGTTCTCATTCTCGCCGCTGGCGGTAAAATTCCATCTGCCGTACGGTGCTGCCATCTCTGGGACGTATTGACAATGAACGCGGCCTCATTTTAAAACAATGCGCATGTTTCTATCTCTTTCCAGTCCGGAGAAAAAAAATTGGAGGCCTTAGAACTTGAATGCACCTCGTAAAATTCGGAGGCTGTGGTGTTATGGTGTGGACTCTCACAACACATGCCCACATTGATGTTTTAAGCACCTTCTTGCTTCCTACTGTTGAAGGGCAATACGGAGAAGGCGATCAACACGATCGAGCACCAAGCACCTGTTCGTAACACATGGCCTGTGCAGGCGGAGACAATAACACTCCCCCCCCCCCCCCCCCAATGAACCATGGACCTTGCCGTTGGTGTGGAGGCTTGCGGAGGTTTGTGTGCCGTAGCGATACAAATAGCCGTACCGTAGGTGCAACCAAAACGGAGGGGTATCTGTTGGGGGCCAGACAAACGTGTGGTTCCTGAAGAAGAGCAGCAGCCTTTTCAGTAGTTGCAAGGGCAACAGTCTGGATGATTGACTGATCTGGCCTTGTAACAATAACCAAAACGGCCTTGCTGTGCTGGTACTGCGAACGGCTGAAAGCAAGGGGAAACTACAGCCGTAATTTTTCCCGAGAGCATGCAGCTTTACTGTATGGTTAAATGATGACAGCGTTCTCTTGGGCAAAATATTCCGGAGGTAAAATAGTCCCCCATTCGGATCTCCGGGCGGGGACTACCCAGGAGTACATTGTTATCAGGAGAAAGAAAACTGGCATTTTACGGATCGGAGTGTGGAATGTCAGATCCCTTAATCGCGCAGGTAGGTTCGAAAATTTAAAAAGGGAAATGGATAGGTTAAAGTTAGATATAGACATAAAAGAAATTATTCAGGTAGTGAAAGGAGACGAAAATTTAATAGTCATGGGTGACTGGAATTTGAGAGTAGGAAACGGAAGAGAAGAAAACATAGTAGGTGAATATGGATTGGGGGTAAGAAATGAAAGAAGAAGCCGACTGGCAGAATTTTGCACAGAGCATAAATTAATCATAGCTAACACTCGGTTCAAGAATCATGAAATAAGGTTGTGTACATGGAAGAACCCTGGAGATACTAAAAGGTATCAGATAGATTATATAATAGTAAGACAGAGATTTAGCAGCCAGGTCTTAAATTGTAAGACATTTCCAGGGGCAGATGCGGACTCTGCCCACACTCTATTGGTTATGAACTGTAGATTAAAACTGAAGAAACTGCAAAAAGGTGGGAATTTAAGGAGATGGGGCCTGGATAAACTGACAGAACCAGAGGTTGTAGAGTGTTTCGGGGAGAGCATAAGGGAACGACTGACATGAATGGGGGAAAGAAATACAGTAGAAGAAGACTGGGTAGCTCTGAGGGATGAAGTAGTAAAGGCAGCAGAGGATCAAGTAGGTAAAAAGACGAGGGCTGGTAGAAATCCTTGGGTAACAGAAGAAATATTGAATTTAATTGATGAAAGAAGAAAATATCAAATGAACTAAAAGAAGCAGGCAAAAAGGAATACAAACTTCTCAAAAATGAGATCGACAGGAAGTGCAAAATGGCTAAACAGGGATGGCTAGAGGACAAATGTACGGATGTAGAGGCTTACCTCACTAGGGGTAAGATAGATACTGCCTACAAGAAAATTAAAGAGACGTTTGGAGAAAAGAGAACCATTTGTATGAATATCAAGAACTCAGATGGAAACCCAGTTCTAAGAAAAGAAGGAATAGCAGATAGGTCGAAGGGGTATATAGAGGGTCTATACAAGGGCGATGTACTCGAGGACAATATTATGGGAATGGAAGAGGAGGTAGATGAAGATGAAATGGGAGATACGATACAGCGTGAAGAGTTTGACAGAGCACTGAAAGACCCGAGTCGAAACAAGACCCTGGGAATAGACAACATTCTATTAGAACTACTGACTGCCTTGGGAGATCCAGTCCTGACAAAACTCCACCATCTGGTGAGCAAGATGTATGAGACAGGCGAAATACCCTCAGACTTCAAGAAGAATATAATAATTCCAATCCCAAAGAAAGCAGGTGTTCACAGATGTGAAAATTACCGAACTATCAGTTTAATAAGTCACAGCTGCAGAATACTAACGCGAATTCTTTACAGACGAATGGAAAAACTGGTAGAAGTCAACCGCGGGGAAGATCAGTTTGGATTCCGTAGAAATGTTGGAACACGTGAGGCAATACTGACCCTACGACTTATCTTAGAAGCTAGATTAAGGAAAGGCAAACCTACATTTCTAGCATTTGTAGACTTAGAGAAAGCTTTTGACAATGTTTACTGCAATACTCTCTTTCAAATTCGAAAGTTGGCAGGGGTAAAATACAGGGAGCGAAAAGCTATTTACAATTTGTACAGAAACCAGATGGCTGTTATAAGAGTCGAGGGGCATGAAAGGGAAGCAGTGGTTGGGAAGGGGGTGAGACAGGGTTGTAGCCTGTCCCCATTGTTATTCAATCTGTATATTGAGCAAACAGTGACGGAAACAAAAGAACAATTCGAAGTAGGTATTAAAGTCCACGGAGAAGAAATAAAAACGTTGAGGTTCACCGATGACATTGTACTTCTGTCAGAGACAGCAACGGACTTGGAAGAGCAGTTGAACGGAATGGACAGTGTCTTCAAAGGAGGATATAAGATGAACATCAACAAAGCAAAACGAGGATAATGGAATGTAGTCGAATTAAGTCGGGTTATGCTGAGGGTATTAGAGTAGGAAATGAGGCACTTAAAGTAGTAAAGGAGTTTTGCTATTTGGGGAGCAAAATAACTGATGATGGTCGAAGTAGATATAAAATGTAGACTGGCGAAGAAAGCGTTTCTGAAGAAGAGAACCTTGTTAACATCGAGTACAGATATAAGTGTCAGGAAGTCGTTTCTGAAAGTATTTGTATGGAGTGTAGCCATGTATGGAAGTGAAACACGGACGATAAATAGTTTAGACAAGAAGAGAATAGAAGCTTTCGAAATGTGGTGCTACAAAAGAATGCTGAAGATTAGATGGGTAGATCACATAACTAAGGAAGAGGTATTTAATAGAATTGGGGAGAAGAGGAGTTTGTGGCACAACCTGACAAGAAGAAGGGACCGGTTGGTAGAACATGTTCTGAGGCATCAAGGGATCACAAATTTAGCATTGGAGGGCAGCGTGGAGGGTAAAAATCGTAGAGGGAGACGAAAAGATGAATACACTTAAGCAGATTCAGAATGATGTAGGTTGCAGTAAGTACTGGGAGATGAAGAAGCTTGCACATGATAGAGTAGCATGGAGAGCTGCATCAAACCAGTCTCAGGACTGAAGACAACAACAAGAACAACATCGTTAAGGTAGCGCATTAACAACCTGATATCGAAAAAATGGTCTTCTTATAACGCATTCGGCGTTACTGTAAGCTCGACTAGATGGGGTATCGTGGAACACAATAAGAGCACAACTGCACGGAAGGCCACACTGGGTGGGTTTTGGGAAAGGAGTTACAGGAGTGGGCGGCTGATTCGTGACTACTGCGTTAATGTCTCCTCACACGTAAGCTCTCACTGAGCGGGTCGGGGGCTTCTACCAACACCGACTCAAAGGGAGGCCTCGGCGCTTGTTGCTGACGTCACGTCAGCTAGGCACGGCGAACGCCAGGTCTGTTGCAGGCAGAAACGCCTGAGCGTGCTTATCACTATAAATCTCTTATTTTTGGACAAAATGTTTGGTATTGTTTTGGATTCTGCAGTTTTATTTACTAGATGAAAGATTTTCTTACTTTCGTAAAGCTACAAATGAAGATCATAGTTCTGTATTACTGAATCCTGTCGGAACAAATGTAGATCAATATGAGGTCATGCTTTGCCGCATTGCAAGCTTCGGAAATTTTACATTCAAGTAACTATATTTACTTGATCCATTTTGCTATCGAAACTTACCCCAACCCCCTTACAATGAACTAGTTTCTTTTATTTATTTATTTATTTTCGTTTGACATCGTCACTGGAAATATGAACTAATTTACATGTGTAAATGTCCAACTGTTGCAGTCATTAGATTACAGTCGTTTTCAACGAAAGGAATTCTAAACAGAAAACAAAATAGCATCATACATCGAAAATACTGCTGAGCCTAAACTTTTTTAAACATGCACATTAGAAAAGATAAATATTCCTCTCTTGCAACTGTAAGGAGAAACTTTGTAAGATAAAAAATTTTATTTGATAAAACAAGTATATCTCTTTTGCCTCTTCTTCTGTCCCCCACCCCCGCCCCCAACGTGTACAATCGCAAGATATTTCATTAACATTCAGTGCTCCTCACCCCATAGTCAACCGAGATACCTAAAGAAGATCACCAATATGTTCACAGTTTCTTGTAAAAGCAACCCAGTACAAACGCAACTTCCTCAGACTTACAAATAAGGTAAAGAAGCATGAATTCTGTTGCTGCTGGACCGTGAAGTTGTTTTTGTATGTCAATCCTTAAAACAGGTGGAGATTTAAGTTCGGGAGTACACTATTTGTTAAGAAGTGTAACGAAATGCACAATTAATTGATTATAGAAATCTCTCAGAACAATGTGTGTCGGTCAACTACCGCCAATAGTTTCACATTTTCGTGTGTCAGAGAGGGAGACACCACCATTATGAGTATGCCTGCAACAGACCTGGCGTTCGCCTGCCAGCTGACGTGACGTCACCAACAAGCGGCGAGGCCTTCCTTTGAGTCGGTGTTGCTTCTACCCAGTCGGGGAGTGGCAAAGGGAAAGCTTAAGTGTTAAATATAACCAAAAGACATCTTCATTACTCCGTGAGATGCACTAGAACTATTTTATTTGCCAAAACCGGTATTCGGGTTCATAACACATCGCCAGTGACATTTGATACAGAGGAACAAAATGTGCATAGATTTCTACAAAATGATAACTGCACATATACAGCAGTAATATAAATCTACTTACATTGTGCACTTGTACAGAAATGAAATGCTTGTCAGTTCATACGACAGGTTGTGAAATATGTCCTATAACCTAGTACACAGTTTGTCATGTGCGTTGTTGCTGTCAAACTTTAGGCAGTGACGATTCTTTATAATGTTTGACATAATCTGACGGCTCAAGGAGTGTACGTCATTTGTCTTTCGTTACTCATAAGAACATATGTAAACCTGTGACATTCCTTCGTGTAATTATGTAAATTACAATTTTTGGCGTTTGACATGTGGAGGTAGAATATACAAATCACATGCTGATTGTGAAAATTTGTAATTGACATAATTATATGCGTGTGCAGCTTCATTTCGACCAAATATCTAGGCATAAAGTTGCAAAGGGATATTAAACGAAATGAGTATGTCAGGTTGGCAACAGGGAAGTCGAATGCTCGAATTCGTTTTACTGTGAGAATTTTAGGAAAGTGTAGTTCATCCGTAAAGCAAATGGCGTATAGAGCGCTAGTGCGACCCATTCTTGAGTACTGTTCCAGTGCCTGGGAGCCCCAGCACGTCGTATTAACAGAAGACACCGAAACAATTGAGAGGCTGGCTGCTAGACTTGCTAGTGGTAGGTTCGATCAGCACCCAAGCATGACACAGGTACTTCCTGAATACAAATGGGGATCCGTGGAGGAAAGACGACGCGCTTTGCATTTAGGGAACCGGCATTTGGGGCCGACTGGAGAAGGATTCTACTGCCGCCAACGTGCATTTCGCATAATGACCATGAAGGTAAGATTCTCGAATTTAGGAGGCAGCCGTTTTTCCCTCGTTCTGTTTGCGAGCGGAACACGAAAGGAAATGGCTAGTAGTGATACCATATACCTTCCGCCGTGCACCGTGCGGACTATGTACGTAGATGTAGATGCAGATCTCCAGTAGATCGCGTCGAAGGAAGACGTCGAAGCAATTCAGAGACGCGGTTCTGAATTTGTTACCGGTCGGTCAGATCAGTACAGTCAGTCACGGAAATGTTTCCCGAGCTTCGACACCTTATGGACTTGAGTTCTTCCATTTTCTTTTTTTTTTCTTCATTCAAGTACGATAATATGAATGTCAGTGCCCGGACCTCAATCTCCCGCACCAGTATCAGATACACGTATCAAACACACTCCAAGAAAATTGACCGAAGATTTCTGCGCACTCTCAGTAATAATAATAATAATAATAATAATAATAATAATAATAAAGAAAAGAAACAACGCTGTCCGCACCGGATTTCTAGTTTTGTTATCGCGAGGTTGGTTCGATTCTTGTTGAAGCATCTTCTCTTATTTCCATTCTATATTTGCTATCTAAGTGAAATATTAATTTACACATATTGAATAATATTTTATAATAAAAGGAATACTTTTTACTTTCGATAACTAATCGCAAGGAATTATCAGTATTCACAATAGATTATAATTAATAAAATATAGGAATCATCAAACAAAAAATAAAGTCAAACATGGGAATCATACAGCCAACCGGTTGCAGATAACTATTTGGTACAACTGACCTTGGTTTCGACACCTACTAAGGTGTATTCATCAGAATGAAATTTTTTATTCCTAGCTAGGCATACATGACAAGTCCAGAACGTATTTTATATTTGGCTTGAGTATAGCTGCTTCAAATTCTGCCCATTGATTTCTCGCAATGTAATTTTACGGCTTCTCAAACTTTCATTCTGATGAAGACACCCTTAGTACGTGTCGAAACCTAGGTCAATTGTACGAAGAGTTATTTGCAACCAGTTGACTGCATAATTCCTGTTTGAAAACTGTATACAGTAGCTCAGAAAACTACAAGAAATCGTGACGATTAAAAGCAAATACAAACGTAATATTATATAAAACATACAGTATTTTCACAAGATGATAATGAAGAGTAAAAAGGTTATTTTATTAAAATTTATTATTCAATTTTTTCATTTTGACATTTCAATATTATAAAAATATAGTTCAAATAAAACAAAAAAATGTTGTGTCTAATTATACTCGAACCAGCAACACTACGCCGCTACACACGCTTCAGACGGCTGCTAAAAATCTCGAATTTTACAACAGAGTCAGGACATACTCAAAATAATTTTTTTGGGGCATTATTGCACATAATAGCCCGTTGCATAATAATTCTGTGTAACATATATCTGAACTGTTGACCACAGAATTAGGTTCATTTATAGAGGGGCAGCAGACTATTCAGCAGTTGCAGGGGCAACAGTCTGGATGACTGACTGATCTGGTCTTTTAACTCTAACCAAAACACCATTGCTGTCCTGGTACTGCGAACGGCTGAAAGCAAGGGACACCTACAGCCGTAATTTTTCCGATGGCATGTGGCTTTACTGTATGGTTAAATGATCATGGCGTTCTCTTCGGTAAAATATTCCAGAGGTAAAACAGCCCCTCTTTCGGATCTAACAGCATAGTGAACACATTATTGTAGCCAAGATAGACATGAAGCCCACGCCTACCACAGTAGTATAAGTTTACATGTCAACTAGCTCTGCAGATGAATAGATTGAACAAAAATGTCATGAGATAAATGACGTTATTTAAATAGTTAAGGGAGACGAATATTTAATAGCCATAGGGGACTGGAATTCGATACTAGGAAAACGAAAAGCTGGAAAAGTAATAGCTGAATATGAAAAGCGGGTAAGAAATGAAACACGAAGGTGCCTGGTAAAATTTTGCACAGAGCATAACTTCATCATAGCTAACACTTGGTTCAAGAATCATGAAACAAAGCTGTACACGTGGAACAGACCTGGAAGACATCGAAAAATTTCACACTGATTGTATGATGGTAAGACAGGTTTAGGCAGTAGGTTCTAAATTCTAAGACATTCCCAGAGGCAGATGTGGACTCTGAACGCAATTCATTGTTTATGAACTATAGACTAAAAATGAAGAAACTGAAAAAAAGTAGGAATTTAAAGAGATGCGACCTAGATAAACTGAAAGAACTGTAGGTTGTAGACAGTTTCAGAGGGACCACTAGGGAAAAATCGACAAGAACACGGGAAAGTAATACAGTATAAGAAGAACTGGTAGCTTTGAGGGACGAAATAGTGAAGGCACAGGATCAAGTAAGTAAAAACACGAGGGCTATTATAAATTCTTGGGTAACACAAGAAATATTGAATTGATGAAAGGAAAAAATATAAAAATGCCATCAAATGAAGCAGGCGAAAAGGAATACAAACGTCTCAAAAATGTGATCGACAGGAAGTGCAAAACGGATAAGCGGGAATGGTTAGAAGACAATTGTAAGGACGTAGAGGCATATATCATTATGGGTAAGATAGATATTGCCTACAAGAAAATTAAAGAGACCTTTGCAGAAAAGAGAACCACCTTGTATGTATATCAAGAGCTCAGATGGTAATCCAGTCCTACGCAAAGAAGGGAGAGCCGAAAGGTGAAGGAGTATATCGAGGGTCTATGCAAAGACGATGTACTGGAGGGCAATATTACGGAAATGGAAGAGGACGTAGATGAATATGAGATGGGAGACGACACTGCGTGAAGAATTTCACAGAGCACGGAAAGACCTAAGTCGAAACAATGCCCTGGGAGTAGACAACATTCCATTAGAACTACTGATAGCCTTGGGAGAACCAGCCATGAACAAACTCTTCCATCGGGTGGGCAACATGTCTGATACAGGCGAAATACCCTCAATCTTCAAGAAGAATATTATAATTCCAATCCCAAAGAAAGCAGGTGTTGACAGGTGTGAAAAGTATCAACTACCAGTTTAATAAGTCACGGCTGCAAAATACTAACATGAATTCTTTACAGACGAATAGAAAAACTGGCACAAGTAGACCTAGGTGCAAATCAGTTTGGATTCCGTAGAAATGATGGAACACGTCAGGCAATACTGACCCAACGACTTTATCTTAGAAGATAGATTAAGGAAAGGCAAACCTACATTTGTAGACTTAGAGAGAGCTTTTGACAATGTTGACTGGAACTCTCTCTTTCAAATTCTGAAGACGGGAAGGGTCAAATACAGGAGACGAAAGGCTATTTACAATTTGCACAGAAATCGGATGGCAGAGTCGAGGACACGAAAGGGAAGCAGTGGTTGAGAAGGGAGTGAGACGGAATGTAGCCTATTCCCGTGTTATTCAATCCGTACACTGAACAAGCAATAAAGGAAACCAAAGAAAAAATTGGAGTAGGAATTAAAATCCAGGGAGAAGAAAAAAAAACCTTGAAGTTTGCCGATGACATTTTAATTCTGTCAGAGACAGCAAAGGACATGGAAGAACAGTTGAACTGAATGGACAGTGTCTTGAAAGGAGGCTATAAGATGAGCAACAAAAGCAAAACGAAGATAATGGAATGTAGTCGAATTAAATCAGGCGTTGGTGAGGGAATTAGGTGAGGAAGTGAGACACTTAAAGTAGTAGATGGGTTTTGCTATTTGGGCAGCAAAATAACTGAGGGTGATCGAAGTAGAGAGGATATAAAATGTACAGTGGTAATGGCAAGAAAAGCTCGTCTGAAGAAAAGAAATGTCTTAACATCGAGTATAGACTAAAGTGTCAGGAAGTCTTTTTTTGAAAGTATTTGTATGGAGTGTAGCCATGTACTGATGGGAAACATGGCCGATAAACATTTTAGACAAGAACTTTTGAAATGTGGTTCTACAGAAGATTGCTGAAGATTAGATGGGTAGATCACGTAACTAATGAGGAAATACTGAATAGATTTGGGGTGAAGAGGAATTTGTGGCACAACTTGACTAGAAGAAGGGATCGGTTGGTAGGACACGTTCTGGGGCATCATTAGTTCACCAATTTCGTATTGAGGGCAGGTGGGGAGGGGGGGGGGGTCGTGTAGAGGATAGAAATCGTAGATAGAGACCAAGGGATGAATACACTGAGCAGATGCAGAAGGATGTAGGTTGCAGCAATTACTCTGAGGTGAAGAGGCATGCACAAAATGGAGTAGCATGGAAAGCTGCATCAAACCTGTCTTTCGACTGAAGACCACAACACATCAAAGCACTCCATAAATAGCGTTAAAGACAAATACTTAAACGGAGGACATGGAGACAGGCAAATACATTTAACAACTATTTTATTTATTGTCACGCTTAACTTCATCACAAATATTGCCGCCCATACGTTTCAATGAATAAATAACCATTCAGATAACGTACCTTCACATTTGTTTGTACAATCACAAATTGATGCCTGTAAATAGACAAATCAAAGACTGCTGCTTGCGTCAATAACATTTTTATTGAGATCCAAGACGTATTTCGAGAGCCTGCAACCTGACCCTTAGACGGATACAGCGACTTTCTTGTGCGTAATTTTGTTTGCTGGAGCTATCCGTCTGCTTTGTGTTTTATTCCGAACGAGCTGAATACTACGTTGTAGTAACATATAAAACATACGCACCATATACGAGGGTTGGAACTTAAACAGTTGCAACTATTTATTCACAACCGATACATAAGAGTTACATGTTTGCACCTGTTACTGTCCTTCAAAGTAGTCGCCAGCGTTGTGTAGAACCCGTTGCCACCGATGTGGAAGGCGTAGTACACCGTTAGCAGAGCCTCTTCTGATGATGGTGCGGTCTAAAGTTATGGTGATTCTCGTGTACGACTGTGATGGTGTTATCCTAACGCATTACGTTCCTCCACGGCAGACCGTCAATGCACAGTATTGCTGTTCGTTTTTGGAGCATCACCTGCGGCCAGCTTTGCGAAAGAAGCGGCGACACTTTCCGCGCAACCCAGTCATCATTTTGCTGTGGCTGCTCTACTTATGGGACTGGGAAGTACTATACAATCCACCATACTCCCAGGACCTAGGTCCTTGTGACTGACTAGATTCCGAAGATGAAGGAACCACTTCGTAGCATGCGATTCCGAACTGTTCCAGAGATTCGACAGGCAGTAGAACGCTCCATTGGCATCAACAGAATACAAAACGCTGGTGACTACTTTGACGAACAGTAAGAGGTGCAAACATTTAACTCTTTTGTGTCTGTTGTGAATAAATAGTTGCACTATAAGTTACAACCCTCGTATATTACCACTGACTGTACAGTGTTTCCTTTTTTTGTATGTACTCAGTGGTACAGTCTGTGAGTATATAATGACGTCCTGCAGTTGCAGTTCATTCAGAATAAAACAAAGCAAACTAATACCATCAGTAAACAAAATTGCGCATATGAAAACCATTGTATCCGGCTGGGGATGAGGGTACAGCCTCTCGAGGCAACTGTCGTAATTTGTCTTATGCCAAACCATCGCAGATTAAGAGAAGTCCTTCTCGGATGAAGTAGCTAATGTTAAATCTTATGTACAGAAGTCCCCATCCTGGAACACCGCGATGAATGAACATAACGTTTGGATGCGGCACTACGTTTGTTCATTCAATCATACGTCGGGTTCTGTAAATACCATCGTGAAGGAGGGCGCCTACAGGGATATGGAAAAAGTGGCTGTTTCGATGACGGGCCATCATCCTATTATTTCCATCGAATATACGGCTGAAGTTGCCTCACTGTATGTCACAGGGTATAAATATTTTTTTAACATATAGAATGTATAGACACTATTAGTTAAGTATACTCTACATATGATCAGCCATTACCAAGTTTGATATGGCGTTCTTCCTCAACCAAACATAAACACTAATATTGGAAACAATAATATTTATTGATATACAATTAACATTACCGTTAACGTCGTACTTAACATAAAATAAAATATAGCGACCCGTCAGCTGTTGCATCATTACGACACTGGCTAATCCAACACAGCGGCTGTGGACCTGTGGTTTTTTCGGTGGGAAATATCGGTAACGATAGTCCGCGAATGTACCGAGTATCAGTAGCTGGCTTCCGACGCACAGGTCAAGGAACTTTTCAAGTGTCTCACTGAGTTAAGGCGTAGTCCAAGAGCTCCACCAGTCTTTTGGGATATAGTTACTGTGATTCACCGTTTACGAACTCTATTAACACAACAATTTAGGGACAAGCCCGCTCTCAGGCGTTACTGACATAGCTACGCGAACATACACACGATTAAAGGCTAGTAGATTGGCTCATTCCACGTCATTACCGCGTGTTTTACAAATTATATGTAAACACCAGCTCAATAGTTTTCTAAGAGACAAATATTACAGGTGTGGACAACATACCTGAACACCACTGAACCCAGAGTGTGACCGAGGTATAATAAGGTCTGGCGTCTGAGTTCAACGCTGAACAATGTTATCCTCACAAAGTAAATCATACTTTGTGTGTCAATTCTCTACAGTCGTGCGCGTAATTTTGCAAAACACACAAACACACACACACACACACACACACACACACACACACACACACACCCCACCACCACCACCAACAAATTCCTGCCACTTTTATTCAAGGTGGAGGACAAGGTGGGGGTGTCAGAAGTTCTCTGGAAACAGCCTTCGAATGTTTACACCCAAACATTCTTTTGACGTACTATCAGGAATATAGGACAACACTAACCTCGCCGGCCGCGGTGGTCTCGCGGTTCTAGGCGCGCAGTCCGGAACCACGCGACTGCTACGGTCGCAGGTTCGAATCCTGCCTCGGGCATGGATGTGTGTGATGTCCTTGGGTTAGTTAGGTTTAAGTAGTTCCAAGTTCTAGGGGACTGATGACCACAGCTGTTAAGTCCCACAGTGCTCAGAGCCATTTGAACCAACACTAACCTTAACGAATTGAAGTTGTGAGCATCTCTCTTCCATCTCAATATGAACAACATGCTGCAAACTACATAATCGTTTAGTGCACTGTTACAAATGTAATTAATTGTGCGTACCACGTTCGACAAATGCTGCTGCCACTATTTTCTGAGCCTTGAGGAAACGGGCGGAAAAATGCACTTACTGAATGTCTTACTTATATGTTAAAAAGTGACACATGAGCACTGTGTCCTCGTTTTTCTGCTACCTAGGTAGCACTACAGCAAAGAAACTCTCAGAGCAGATGTAATAGAAAGTACATTCCCATTCACACAAAGTTTAAATTTAAATTAATTTTATACATGTACCGAAGTACGCCAAAACTAAAACTTGCCTTTGCACATGGTCGCAGAAATCCTGTCTATCGCGTTATGTGAAAAGAAAATCGAGATGCGACAATTTATTAAATGGCTCTTAATTCCCCAGCTATACAATAACATTCATAATTAAATTCCCACTGCGGTAACAATACGTAAGACTTCATGCAGGGATCCCTTTAACAATAAATTAAGGGGCTTACTTTGCGCTAATCTCAGGAATCTCTTTTTCAACAGGCAAAAATATTAATGGAAAGGGTGTTTTTTGTGGTGGACAGGTCACCTTATGTTTTAGCTGAGGTCCTTCTGGGAACTTCCAGAGACCAATGAAGTTTGAAAGCTATGGAAGACAATAAGATACTTTCACTTGTCATTTACGAACATAAACAGTCAAGAAGTGTTATTTTATTCATAGCTATAATTTTCAGAAACTGTAGAATTAATCTTTCAGGATAAATTTCGTGATCAACTGCAACTATATTTTATTATGCTTTACCAGTTTCGACAAATTAATTTGATCTTCAGAAGCTTAGTTTAGCAGACAGTCAATGACCTCTTCATAAAAGGCACACACACCATGGCATTATCCTTCTATGAAGAAGGAAACTAAGCTTCTGTAGGCAACAAATTAATTTGTCGAAACCAGTAAAGCATAATAAAATTTATTTACAAATGATGACAAACTTACATTTAAAGTCTACAAGCGCTCAGTTTTGTTAGTCTACACGAGACAAAAATCACAATTCATCGATATACTAAGATAAGCAATGTTTAGAAGTAAGATTCAAGAATAATATCACCAGAGAAGCCGCATATCCATTTAAAACGATTATCACTAATTCACTGCATTTTTCTAGGACAATTACTGAATCTAGATTTTGTGAAAGCCTAAATGAAAATCGCTTTGCAGCATATATTATTATCACTGAAAGTAGGCTTTGTAAATTGACAACCCACGATACGAAATGCTCACGAGCTTTATTTAAAAGACGTCTTGGGCGAGAGAGAAAGAACTGACATGTTTGACCTACATTGGCAAGTAAGACTATACTTACAACATATTCTCGGACGGTGTTGTGGAAAATTTGCTCTCTTGCATCGGGATCATCTTCCATCTTCACCCACTCATCAATATCTTCAACAAAACAGCCTTCACTTTCGGCAGCCACATTTTGCTCTCTACCAAAGTTCTAATAACTGGGCGTTCACCGAGGGAATTTTGCAGCGCAAACACTCAGGCTCGAAGCTAATCGAATACACTTCATTTTGGAGCCACCTGACTGTAAACCGCTAGCCTGCACACAGTTACCGCGACACAAACAACTCGCACAGACTGACTGTAAGCGACAACACAGAAGTGTAACCCTACCTCTTCGGCTTTCTTTGGAGCACTGATGCTCAGCTGTAAGTAACGTTCAAGAACTCCGTGCTAGTAACCGATGCACTGCTGCAAACATAAGTGCAACGGCAGTGACAGGAAATTCATTGATTAATTAAGTTCTTCAGGGCTCTTTCCGAAACAATAAACTTCATAATGATACATTAACAGATATCGACACTGGTCCCTAGTTTGTGAGCGAGTTGAAAACACGAATGGGAAAGCATTATCGATCAGCTGACTGGATTTTAATACGGTTGTGGGTTGGCAGAACAAATATGGACGCGGCTTTGTAAACAATCGAGTGTAGTCGAAGAGAAGTATTTGTTTATGCAATTTGTCAGACGTGTTGTAGCAAGTAAACTGTCTGTGTAATACAGCAACGCCAAGCTGATTACGTGAGTTCAGTTTTGTAGCATTAATTTTCATATTGATATGCACTATAAGTGATTTTGGATTCCACCCTAAGTTTATTGTGGCTGCCACATTTCGTTTATGGAAATGGATAACCTAAATTCATAATTTGGCAGTAGGTAGTTACGTGTCATAGGTCATTAGGTGGTTATGTGGTCTGCTGATCATATGCGGTATGAAAATCACAGCATGGAATATGTCATTTTTGCCATTTCGTTAGAATTCATGTATTACTGCGTGCTTGTTGATAGATGACTCCTTTCTCGTCGCACCATTGTTCTCGTTTTCTATGCATATTAAAGAAATTTAAGCAAGAAACATCTCACTGACGTAGTTTTTATGGGATAGTCTGTAATTAACTTTATCAAGGAAGATGAAGGAGTAGAACTGCTTTTTTGAGAGAATTACATTTCTATCAAAGTAATGTTGCATTTATTTTATTTATTTATTTAGCATCCATGTCATCGTACAAACGATATTGGACTTGTCATACATAGAAATTAACAATATGAAATTGTCTACAGTTGGATTTGTCATACACAGAAATTAAAATATATAAAGTATAAAATGAAATTGTCTATAATAAATGACAGCAAACTTACAGTTCCTTTCTACATGAATGATTTATAGTAATTTGTTTCTCAGTAACAATATATAACTAGTTCTATAGATAGTAAAGTATAATAAAAGCTGAAACAAACAAAGATAGAAAATTTTGGTGGTTAGTTTGTGAAGTCAGTTTCTTGGTCTTCATGATATTCATTTATTGAGTAGCAATATTTATCAATTAAAAATTTTCAAAGTTCCAATTTAATATTTGTATTGTCCTTTAAATCTTTAATGTACTGAGGCAATGCAATATAGAGCTTAATGCCCATGTGGCTTACATGCTTCTGAGTTCGTGTTCTTCTTACTTGTTCTATGTGGAGATCATTCTTGTTCCTTGTGTTATAGTTGTGACAGTCTGCATTTGTGTGGAGATTGCTTAGATTAGCTTTGGTTAAGGGTATACATTTAAGTATATAGACTGATGGCAGAGTAAGTATTCCTAACTTTTTGAAAAGAGGTATGCAGTGAGCTTGTGTTGGACTGTGGGTAATTATTCGAACAGCCCATTTTTGTAAGATAAAAAGTCTTTCAAATTAGATTTTGAGGTGGCCCAGAACACTATTCCAAATGAGGCAACAGAATGAAAGTATCCAAAGTATGCCATTCTGATGCCTTCTAGAGTGCAAACATTTGCAATAACTCTCAGTGCAAAGCAGGCTGAGTTAAGTCTGTGTGTAAGAAATTTTACGTGGTGTTTCTAATTCATAGCTTCATCTATATGCATTCCTAACACTTTTGCAAAGTGCACTCTCTCTATTAGTCTGTCATCCAGTTCTAGATTAATGTCTTCATCCTGAATCATTTTACCAAACTGTATGTAATTTGTTTTCTTTGCATTGAGTGTAAGTTTATTTGCACTGAACCAAGACTCAATACTTTTTAGGATTTTGTCAGTAGTTGACTGTAACGAGTTTTTAAAGTCGCTCACTATCACACTTGTCATCTGCATATAGTACAATTTTGGCTGTATCATATTGTAACTGTAAATCATTGACATATATGAGAAAGAGTAGTGGCCCTAAGATGCTGCCATAGGGTTCTCCTAAAGGAACTTCTTTTGCTTCTGAAACTAACGTTATTTTTTGATATGAATTTGCAGTGGTGAGCTCTACAATCTGAGATCTGTTTTTGAGATATGACTCAGACTACATTTTAACTCTTCCTCTAATACCTACTGCTTCCAGCTTCTCAAGGAGCATTTCATGGCAGACCGTATCGAAAGCTTTCGATAGGTCTAAATTGATTCCTACTACACTTTTGTTTTTCTCCAAATTTTTAATTATTTCTTGGGTGTAGTCTATGACTGCAGTTTCTGTGCTTCATTTTGCACGAAAACCATGTTGATTACTATTCTAAAGTTTATCATTGTCTAGGTAACCAGTGACTCTCAATTTCATCAGTTTCTTTAATATTTTGGAGGAAGCAGGAAGAAGTGATATGGGATGGTAGTTTTCTATTTTATGTCTGTCTCCATTTTTAAATAGTAGCCTTACTTTTGAGAACTTCAGTCACTGAGGAAACACACCTTCACTAAAGGATAAATTTGCAGTATGTGTTAAAGATTTTGCAATCTGCATTGCAGTCCTTATTATGATTGCAACTGGTACTTCATCAGCACCTGCTGCCATTTTGGTTTTAAGCTTCTAATTACTTCCTGTTCATTTGTTGAAGGAATATTCATGCTGCAGGCAACCCTTGGAGCATGTATTGTTTTTTGTTTTGTGAAGTTAAGTTTAATGAATGTGGTACATTTAAAAAATAGTTATTAATATGGTTTGCCATTTCCTTCTTTTCTATATTGCAATTTTCACTGCTTTTGAGTATTATTTCTTCCTCTTCTCCCAAGGTAGTAGTTTGATTCCTCACAATGTCTCATATAGTTTGTGGTTTGTTGTCTGAGTTACTGATGTCATTATATAGCAACTTTGACTTTACTATTGCCTTTCAGTATATTTTTCTGTATGTTTTTACATATTCTAGAAACTGTGGATCTGAGCAAGTTTTAATTTCTTGGTTCAGTCTTTTCATGGTTACACTGGAAGTCCTAAAGCCTGTAGTTATCCAAGGTTTGTGTGCTTTTTGTTCTGAAGACTTGGACCTCACTAACTTCTTAGGGAAACACATTTCAAAATGCGACATGAATACAGAAGAAAAGGTGTTATATGCATTATTTGCACTTGATTCTAATCTCACATCTGTCCCGTTTTCATTGGTTAGACAGTTAACAAAATGTGTGCAGTTTTCTTTAGATAACGTTCTTTTATAAGTGTGGCAAGATGTCTTTTTTTTTTCACAGGCATTGGGGGAACGGTAAGCACCAGAGCTTGTGATCAGATAAACCAAGATCAGTGTTATTGACCTCCTCTTCATTGGAATCTTTGTTAGAGAATATATTATCTATGAGGGTCTGTGATGTGTGTGTTATTTGGGTAGGACCTATTACATGGGGTAACATGTTAAAACTCTGTACAATATACAGACATTTATCTTTAACCATATTATTGCACATAAGATTTATGTTAAAATCCCCACAAAGAAGCACAGAAGCTTTTTCATTGTACCCAATGCTTAACATAATTTCTAGTTTTGAAAAAAAATTATCTATATCTCCACATGGTGACCTCTACACAATCATTACTATCATTTTCCTTTGCTTACCATACAACACAATAGCAGCTGCTTCAAAATGCTTTTCTACACTTAACTTTTCAATATCACATCTCCTTTTGAATTTTATCCCTGTTTTTGTATAAATACAGACACCACCACTTCTGGCATTTTCCCTACAGTAAGAGCTAGCTAGTCTAAAAGGGTGTATAATGATGTTGTTTAATTCATATTCCCTGCTAGCTAGTCTAAAAGGGTGTATAATGATGATGTTTAATTCATATTCCCTACACCAATGCTCCGAAAGACACAAGCACTCAATGTTAAAATCATCTAAAAACTGCTAGTTCAATGTATTTATTTCTTAGAGACTGAATATTTAGGTTCATAACTTGAAAAGAATTTGATGGGAGCCTAGATTTAGTTACACTTACAGTTGGTTTTATCGAACTGGTCGTAGAGAAGTTGGTTGTCTGCACATTTGTTGAAAGTTCTATACTGCAACTTTTCCTGTTCTGGGGTAGAAAAAAATCCTGGTTCATTGTTGAAAGTCGTTTTGGACTTAAGCTCCTCAGATTTTATGTGAAGCGTTTTTAAGTGTTGTTGCTGCCAGCTCTCCAGGCAAACTTTGATCTAGTGGTGGTGTTGCACACCTGTTCATAGCAGAGTTTGGCTCTTTAGTCCCAGTGTGAACTTTGATAACATTTGCTTCCCTATATCTGTGCTGTTACATTGTGAAATGCACATCATTGCAGACTTTTTCTGCTATGACAGCTGAAATAGTAATACATTGCTTAGCAAATCCCTTGCCGTGCTTAGCCTTTCATGGTTGATCGGACACATATGCCAACTAATGTAACTAGGTTGGCAGCCCTGCAGCCAGGCGAGTAGTGCGAGTTTTGGTGTTCTCATAAAGATAAGTCATTTTAGATTATAAAAACATATAGTTCAGTACTGATTACGGGGTAAATAGGTGTATTAGTGTGCCTTTAAAGCGTACCATTAAAGGTTTCTTTTTTCTTTATGTAATATAGCAGAAAATGCGAAAAGATCGTACAGTCGTATTTTCTGTTTACGTTTTGCCACAGGAAATCTATATAATTTCGATTAGTTGTTCTTTGCTCTCTCCAGCAATTTAACTGTAGCGTAAAGTTTAAGTTGTTGTTTCAGAAAGTTTGCACTGTTGTTTTTGTTTACACGCAGTTGCGTATAGGCCAAATTTGTGGAACCATATTCTTAATAAACCGTTACGTTTACCATGAGTGAAAAGTGCACGACTTGCCGTAGTCTTGATAGGTTGGGGCTTTTCTGTGATGGGTGCTGTAGTTTTTTCCATGTGGGTGACTGTAGTGGTGTGGGAATAGGGGAAGTAAATGAGACTCATCAGTGTTTTTGTAAGATATGTAGTAGAGATAAGAAGATACTAGAACAGGAGGTGAAAATTGCTGCCCTTAAGGTTGAGTTAGACAAGGCCAGGGGAGATCTTGAACTTTAAGGAGGAAGAAGGGTAAAGAGAGATGGGAAGTGGAAGCAGGCAACAGGAGGAACAGGCCTAGAACTTTGTCTGACAGCTTCATGGTGAATGTGGAAAATAGATTTGACCTGTTGCTTCAGTTAGAAGCTGGTGAGCCTCAAGCAGTTGCAGGTGTAGACAGTGCACAACAAACTTTCAGCAGCAAATTGAAAAGTGAGAATGTAAGGAAATTAGTAAAGAGAAAGAAAGTGTTGTTGTTAGGTAGTTCCCATGGAAGAGGTGTTGGCCAACTTTTGCAGGATGAACTAGGATCAGAATACCAGGTCACCAATTTTTTTAAACCTAGAGCTGGTCTGGAGCAGGTGACAGAGGGTTTAGGATCACTTTGCAAGACACCGTGATTATAGTGGGTGGGGCAGGTAATAGTATTGACAGAGATCGTGGGTATGGTATAGAGTGTGACCTAGCAATGATTGCATCAGCATCAAAGCATACTAGTGTTGAGTTTGTATCTGTTCTTGGGCGCCATGACTGACCTCATTTGAACTCTTCTGTCAAGAGAGCTAATTTGGAGTTGGAACGGCTGCTTATGTCGGGTGCAGGGTCACACACTGGTGTGGTTCCTGTTGATTCTGTCAGTAGGTGGGATTATACCAGGCATGGCCTTCACCTCAACAGGAAGGGGAAGGGTAAACTGGCTGGGCAAATAGCAGGAAAGTTAAAGGGGGGGAGGCACTGTCATGAGTGGTAAAATACCAGTGGTTATAGGGTTCAGAATAGACCCTTTTTTAGGGTAGGGAGGACAGAAAGAAAGCAAATTTTAAGAGAGGTTAGAACTGAGACAAACCTTAAGTTTGAGAAAGAAATCAAAAAACATAATTCCAGCTTATTACATCAGTATAAACAGCTATTGGTTAAGAATTTTCAACAGTCAGCAGATATTTCAACTCTACTCAGTTTTAACTCAGTCAATGTGAAATGTCAGCTATCTTTTTTGCATCAAAATATTTGAGGACTGAGAAATAAAATTAATGAATTAATTATCTGCATAGATGAATTAGAGTCTTCAAACCCAGCTGACATAATCTGCCTCTCTGAACATCATGCGACCACTGGTGTGGAACTTTTAAGTGTTACAGGGTTTAGGTTAGCATCTCACTTTTGTAGATCAGAAATAGAGAAAGGAGGAGTTGCCACATTCATTAGGAACTGTCATAAATTTAAGAACATAGACATTCATAAATTTTGCCTAGAACAGCATATGGAAGCATGTGCAACAGAATCAGAATTTCACAAAAAATCCTTCATAATATTAAGTGTATATCGAGCACCTGCAGGTAACTTTAATCTGTTTGTAAACCACCTTGAAGCTGTACTGGCCCATTTAACAACCAAAAACAAAGAAATAGTGGTTGCTGGTGATTTCAATGTAGGTTTCCTTAAAGACTCTCCCAATAAGAACTTATTTGAGTTAGTAACACTATCATTCAACTTAATTCCCACTGTAAAGTTCCCCACTAGGGTAGCAACTTGCTCACAAACAGCCATTGATAATATCTTTATAGAAACGTCCAATGAACAAAATTATATTACAAAACCAATAGTCAATGGCCTCTCAGACCATGACATGCAGTTCCTTCTGCTAAATGTTAATACTGAACAGGATATAAAATCTGTTAAATCTGAGCTCAAGAGGGTAATCAATAAGCCAAAAATTGATTATTTTAGGACAGTCCTTAGAGACATTCACTGCACTAATGTTTACAATGCTCATGGCATGAATGAAAAATATAACACTTTTGCTAATAAAGTGGTTACCTTATTTGAACACTGTTTTCCCCCAAAACTAACAAAGGTTAGAGCAAAGCCTACAAAGAAGCCATGGATTACTCAAGGAGTAGGGGTATCTTGTAAAACAAAAAGAAAACTGTATGTGTCGATCCAAAACAGTTCTGATGTTGATGCTATAGCACATTACTAGGAATACTGCAAAATATTAAAGACTTTAATACGGATGTCAAAGCAAATATATTACAAGGAAAAGATAGTCATATCAGATAACAAAATAAAGACAATATGGGATATAGTGAAGGAGGAAACCGGTAGAACCAGACATGAAGAGGAACAAATAGCATTAAGAGTAAATGATACATTGGTGACAGATGTGTATAGTGTTGCAGAACTTTTTAATAAACATTTTATAACTGTTACCGAAAAGATGGGGTTGTCAGGTTTGGTAGATGCTGCTATGGAATACCTCAGACCATAAATTTCAAGCAACTTCCATAATATGAATTTGACCCTCACTACCCCAACAGAAATAATGTCCATCATAAAATCTTTAAAATCAAAAACATCTAGTGCGTATGATGAAATATCAACAAAGTTAACTAAAGAATGTGATTCTGAGTTAAGTAACATATTAAGCTATCTGTGCAACCAGTCGTTTATCAGTGGAATATTTCCTGAATGGTTGAAATATGCTGAAGTTAAGCCACTGTTTAAGAAGGGAGATAAAGAAACAGCATCAAATTTCCGTCCAATTTCACCTTTTTTTGTGTATATCAATGACCTTTCATCAGTAACATTACCAGATGCCATGTTCGTTTTGTTTGCCGATAATACAAACATTGCAATAAATAGCAAATCAAGTATAGTCTTAGAAAGATCTGCTAATAAAGTGTTAGTCATTGGTTCCTAGCCAATTCTTTGTCACTAAACTTTGAAAAAACACAGTACATGCAGTTCAGAACTTGTAAGGGGTGTCCTACGAGTATATGCCTAACATCCGACGACAAGGAGATAGAAGAAGTGGACAGTGTTAAATTCTTTGGCTTATAGCTTGATAATAAATTCAACTGGGAGGTGCACACCACAGAACTGCTGAAGCATCTTAACAAATCTCTATTTGCAATGTGAATTCTCAGACATAGGGGATATAAAGATGAAAAAGCTGGTATACTATGCTTACTTTCATTCCATAATGTCATATGGGATTATTTTTTGGGGTAATTCATCAAGTCAAGGTAAAGTTTTCTGCACACGAAAAAGTGCAGTAAGATTTATATGTGGTGTGAACTCAAGAAAATCCTGCAGAGGCTGTTTGGGAAACTAGGGATACTAACTACTGCTTCCCAATATATTTATTCCTTAATGAAATTTGTCATTAAAAATATATCACTTTTTCAAACCAACAGCTCAATTCATGGAATCAGTACTAGAAATAAGAATAATCTTCACAAGGATTTAAAGTCACTTAGTCCTGTACAAAAAGGTGTGCATTATTCAGGAACACACATTTTCAATAATTTGCTAGCAGCCATAAAAAGCTTAACAACCAATGAAATTCTGTTTAAGAGAAGCATAAAGGACGTATTGGTGGCCAACTCCTTCTACTCCATTGATGAATTTCTCAGTAGAACCAACTGGTATGTGAATTTATCAGTAGAACCAACTGGTGTGTGTGTGTGTGTGTGTGTGTGTGTGTGTGTGTGTGTGTGTGTGTGTAATTAGCTTATTTGTTTCAGTTGTAAATATTTGTCATGTATTATTGTTTTTATGATATGTTCTACATCCTGGAGGACCTCCTCACTACGAATCAATTGGAATGAAAGTAAACCTAATCTAATCTAATCACAGTTTTGAGCATTGGGTTGTCTGTGTCCCATATCTATCTGGCAATGCCATGCAGTGAGGAGCTTGTGTAACTTGAAGAAAAATACAAGGGGCCGTAGACTGGATATATAGCTAGTGTGACATACATGTGAGGCAGTTTGTATTTATAGCTGCCACCGTGCTTATGTTTTGGATTATTATCCTGCCTATTAAATAATGTTTAAAATTAGTAATTGTGTCTCCTTACACCCTAAGATATTGCTTTGAAACATTGCCGTTTTTTTTTGTTGTTATGGTCTTCAGTTAGAAGACTGGTTTGATGCAGCTCTTCCGTGTTAGTCCATTCTGTGCAAACATCTCTATCTCTACATAAGTACTGCGACCTACATTCATTTGAAGCTGCTTACTGTATTCATCCCATGATCTTCCTCCAATTTTTACTCCCCACACTTCTCTGCATTGTCAAATTGAAAAGTCCGTGATGTCTCCGGATCGGGTCCATGAGATAGCCGAGTTGTCAGTGTGACGGACAGTCGTGCCGAGGGCCCGGGTTCGATTCCTGGCTGGGTAGGAGATTTTCTCTGCTCGGGGACTGGGTGTCGTGTGGTCTTCATCATCGTCATCTCGTCTGCACGGACACGCGAGTCCCCGAAGTGGCGCCAACTCGAAAGACTTGCACTGGGCGACCGGTCTACCCGATGGGAGGCCCTAGCCACATGACATTTCCATTTCCAGATCTGCAGTGTCAAGAGTATGCCGAGAATACCAAATTTCGAGCATTACCTCTTGCCACAGTTATCAGTGCTAATAGACCAGTAACACTGCGTGAAACATACTATGAATGTATCCGTTAGACAGTGCTTCGACATTAGGCTTCTGTGGTCTTAATGGCAACAGACGACCGACGCGAGTCCCTTTGCTAACAGTATGAAATAGCCTGCAGCAATTACATTAGTTGGGATATGTGTCTGATCGACCAGAAAAGGCTTAAATAAGACTAGGGATTTGCTAAGCAATGTATTACCAGGTTTTTTACTGTCACATTTGATGGCTTCACTAACTGACAACCTAACAAATTCTTTGGGCTAAGCCACAGAGTAGTGTGTCACCACAACCAGTTTTTTTTCACATTTGGTAGCTTTGGCAAGTAACAATAAAACTGTGAATATATCCACAGAAAAGTGACACGACAGCGGCTGTCAATATTACGTCACAGCCCGTAGCTGACGACTGGCACCGAACAGTTCTCTCGATGCCGATTCGATACCTCATCCTATCTGATTTTCGACAGCCTTCTGTTGCGCACATTTCAAAAGCTTCTATTTTACTTTTGCCTTTGCTATTTATCACCCGTGTTGCTCTTTCATACAATGCTCCACTCCACACAAATACCTTCAGAAAACACTTCCTAACACTTAAATTTAAACCCATCTGCCCTAGCTTCTCGTGAGTAGCTCTAGGTATCTATGGCCAAATGACTTACGCGATATAAGAGTAATAAATTGTATACACAAATCTTCCTCATACATCAGTCTGTCTGTTAGTGAAACCCGTACCATCAAAATTCCTAGAGTTACTACCGAGATGAGCCTAAACATAAGTAAAGCATTCATTGACGTGAAGATTCTTATACGTACCACAGTGCTTTACCGGTAGTTTTTCCTTTTAGAGGTGGTATGCGGTTGCTTTTCTCTGACCTTTGAACTGATTTACCTAGACAGTTATGTGGAGATCGACAGTTTAACAGGGATTCTGAAACACCCTATTTGGCGTTTTTCACATTGACAAACATTGCCAGAGATGAAAGAAGTGATAAGTTTTATTTATTTTATTTTATTTATATACTTGTTCCATAGATCTGTACATGTGAGCAAGTCACTCAGATGTGGAACGTGTCAATGTACATAATAAAATACATAGAATAAAGACATTGTTATAGTGTTAATAACAGTGCACAAAAGTCACTTATTAGCTTAAAAACTAGTCAACATAAATGTGAAGATAGCAGTTTCATATTTAGGGCATTATTGCATCTATTTTAACCTTGAACAGTAATCAAAACTCCTCACTTTGGGTTTAAAAGTGACCCAAAAATGGAAATGAGAAAAACAGGAATTTTTACATTAGGGCATTATTACATTAGTTTAACAGTAAACAGTGTCAAAAAATTTAAAAACATCTTTCCAATCTGGATTTTACTTATTTCTCTGAAAGAATTCCTCTAGTGAATAAAGTGAGGTCTCAAGTAAATAATTTCTCAAGCTACGTTTAAATACTGATGTACTACTCCTTATACTTTTGATGCTGTTGGGTAGGGAATTGAAAATTTTCGTTCCAGCGTACTTTACCCCTTTCTGAATAAGTGTCAAGTTCTTTAATTCACAGTGGAAATCCTCTTTCCTTCTGGTGTTATGTTCATGATGTAGGCAATTCGTTTCATACAGAGTGGGGTTATTTATTATGAAGCACATCAGTGAATATATGTACTGAGATGTTGCTGTCAGTATTTCAAGTCGTTTAAAAAGATTTCGACATGAGGTTCGTGGGGGTACACCACAAATGATTCTTATTGCTCTTTTTTGTGCTGTGAGGATCTTTTCTTTGCGGCAGGTGTATTGCCCTAGAAGATGATGCCATAACACATGACTGAATGAAAATAGCCAAAGTAAGCTGACTTTGAGATGGTAATGTCATTGAAGCGTGACAAAATTCGTAAAGCAAATGTTGCCGACGTCAGCCGTTTTAGTGTTTGTAGAACGTGATGTTCCCAATTCAGCCTACTGTCCACGTATACGCCTAGGAATTTTGATAAGTACACTTGCTTTATCACCTGATAATTCTGTGTGATAACTATTTCTTTTGGGTTTTTGTGGGTTGTCTGGAACTGGATAAAATTGTTTTTTTTTTTTTTTCAGGTTTATTGAAAGGGAGTTAATACTAAACCAACCCAGAACTTCTTTAAGGATATCATTGACCTTGGATTCTAAGTCAGTAGCTGACACATTATCCACCACAATGCTCATATCATCAGCGAACATTGTAAATTTACACTTCTTATTGATGGATAAAGGCAGGTCATTAACATATATGAGGAACAGCAAGGGCCCAAGCACTGATCCCTGTGGCACTCCATGCTGCACAATTCCCCACCCAGAGTCCACTGTATATTGTGATACACTATCTGAAACATCTAGAATAATCTTCTGTTTCCTATTTTCGAGGTACGATTTTAACCAGTTCCCTACAGGTCCTGTAATTCCATAATGACAGGCCTTCTTGAAGAGTATCTGGTGGTCTACACAGTCGAACGCCTTTGATAGGTCGCATAAGACACCAATTGGCAGCCTCTTGCTGTTTATAGACTCTAGAACATCATTTGTGAATGAGAAAATTGCGTTATCTATTGAAACTCCCTTTTGAAAACCAAACTGCTGACTGTTAATGATGTTCAGGTCACCAAGGTGTGCAACAATCCTGTTGTACAGAGCTTTTTCTAGGACTTTTGAAAATGTTGTTAATAGAGAGATAGGGTGATAGTTTGACACATCCCCTGCTTTGTACAGGGGCCTGACAACAGAGTATTTCATTCTATCTGGAAACACTCCTTGTTGCATGGATGTGTTGCAGATGTGAGACAAAACTTCTGTCACTTCACTACAGCAAGCCTTCAACAGCTTGCTTGAAATATCGTCGATACCAGCAGAATATTTATTTTTCAAAGACTGTATGATTTTTTTTTTATTTCATTGGCAGTAATGGGAAGCACACTTATTTGACTGAAAGGCTCTGGAAAATTATTTTTCATTATACGGGCAGCTTTATCTACAGAACCATGGCAACCTATCTGTGTTGGGACAGTTAAAAAATGTTGGTTAAAGATTTCAGCAATTTCCTCACTATTAGTTATCTCTGAGTTGTCAACAGTTAAAACAATATTTTTGTCTTTGGTGTAGTTTACAGTCCCTGTTTCTCTCTTTATCACATTCCAGATTGTTTTAATTTTATTTTCAGAATTAGTAATTTCAGATGCTATACACATACTTTTAGAGTTTTTAATTACTTTGGCAAGAATTTTACAGTAGAGTTTATAATGTTTTAGCTGAGCAGGGTTGTTAGAAGCCTATTATGTTCCCCATAAATGTGGGAAATATTGCATGAAACAGATGTGGCACTATTTCTCCATGCACTGCATCAACATTATATGTAAGACTCAGCACTGACTGAGCATAACACAGTACATGAGCACATACACATTCAATTTTGAGAAAATGTCTTCTTATGTGTTTTGCAAGTTGTTTCTGGCACAACAATACTAGGGAGGTGATTGATGTATGTGTGGCATTGAATATCACGAATCACGATAGTGGTTTTGCACTCAGCACAGCATTGCGGCCTGTGTTGGAAGCAATAAGATCGGTTCGACAGCATGCTGCAATTCGTGGAACATCGTCGGACAGCTAGTGAGAGCTGCCAGTAATACAAATACTTGGCTGAGCAACAGTTAAATTGTAGAATGGTCATTGCGAGCATTCAAATATCCTCTTCAAGCAGTGGGTTCAGTTGAACATACGTTACTGGATTTTGGCTTTGTCCCATGTTATAGTAATGATGTGGCATGTGACATCATATTTTCAGAAACTGTGGGAACACTAACAACATTCCTATTGTGTCTGTATTAGGTCTGGAATGCAGATTGTGGTGACAGACTGCTCTGTAGCATAGACCAAGGTCTAGGTTAGGTCGATAGGTGATAGTTCGCTTGTCAGCAGGTATCGAATGTTTCAGTTAATCCTTCTGGTCACTATATAAGGAGGAAGACTACAAAGTACCGGCACTTCGCCAGGCGGCAGAAGGAGTGTGTGCGCTTTCAGAAATTCCACGGACGCACTGCAAAGTAACGTTGTGAGAATGTCATGAAAATTTTGTTCCATTGACATACTACAAAAATCTTCACTTGCATTTGCTTATTTTATTTAGTATTTACTGCTCTTGGACAAGTCACAAGTACCGGTTCATTAACAACTACAAACAAAGAATTATAAATATACAGTTACATAAAAAAAAGGAAAATCAAAGATCCAGGTCAGTTGCTTTAGAGAAAGCTTTATGTAATTCTTCCAAAGACCTGACGAAAGCCTGTAACGATCTGTCCTGATATGTGGCGTCATCTCTGCAGCCACAGCTTGGAGAGCTGCAGTGAGTAGCAACTGTTATGCATGTCCCACGTCCGATTTGATTCAGTTCGTGACACGTGACGTGAGGTAGATTGAACACCGGCAGTGTGGTAGTTCCCCCCAGGGGGTCCACAACTCTTTTGTGGACACGTGCGTAGCGAGCACGGGACCCCGAGCTAATGTGGCCCTCCTTCCTTTCCGGGCTGCATACCTTCCCTTCCCTTTCCGCATCCCTCCCCGTCCCCCATCTTCGCCCCCCCCTTCACCTCTGTCTCTTTCCTTCCCTTTCTCCCCCTCTGGGAGTATGGTTTGTGCCTACGTCCGGAGACGGACGCTCGAAACTGTTCCAAATTCCTTGCTTTTACACTTGCAAGTCCTCGTCCTTCCTCTGTCCTTCTCTTTTCCTTCCCTCTTCTCCTTGCCCTTTTCTCCGCTGCGGCGTTTGAGACCCCCTTTTCTTTCCTTTCCCTTTCTCTTTTTTCCTCCCTGTGCGTGTCTGAAGGCCGACCCACGCACTTCCATGCGTAGCCGGTGACGGGGTAACGCGTAATTCCCCGCCCCGGGTAGACAGGTAGGACACGTACGTACCCCCTGGTAACGGCCAGGCCCAGGGAGGGGTGATTACCCGAGCTGATACCTTCCGAAAGTGCCGATTGGTCCCTCCGTCCGTTTGTCGGGAGGTGTGACCTGAGGTGTGAACAATCACCTAAGGCGGGTGTGCCCTCGGTGAGGGCCCCCACAAGGGAGGAGCGCGCCATCGGAGACGCCGGTAATCATGGGGGATTCTTCCGCAATGGTTTCCTCACCTTCCACTATGTCTGCTCACAAACGTAAGTTCACTGAGTCTCAGCCACAGACGGTTCTTCCATCGTTGCCACAGTTCCTTGTTGTTTCTCGGTCTGACGAAGGTCACGACTTTTCCACGGTCAACCCTTTCATTACTCAGAAAGGTGTCGACGCAATTGCGGGTCCTGTAAAGTCTTGTTCCAGATTACGGAATGGTACCCTGTTGTTAGAAACACACAGTGCCCTCCAGGCTCAAAAATTGCTGCGTACTTCTCTGCTCCACACCTTCCCTGTCCGGGTGGAACTGCACCGTACCTTAAATTCCTCGCGTGGAGTCGTTTATACACGCTCCCTCGATGGATTGTCTGACGAAGAAATTCAGCACTACCTGTCTGACCAGGGCGTCACCGCTGTTCATCGGGTTACGAAAAGGGTTGACTCGAACATCATTCCAACCCGCACTGTCTTCTTGACATTTGACAAAGTTCAACTCCCATCAAAAATCAAAGCAGGCTATGAGATAATTTCCGTTCGCCCTTATGTCCCAAACCCTACGCGTTGCTATCGATGTCAGCGGTTCAATCACACCAGCCAGTCCTGTTCCAATCCGGCCAAATGTGTTACGTGTGGCAAGGATGCCCATGAGGGTGCTTGTCCACCTCCATCCCCTCACTGCATCAACTGTATGGGTGACCACGCTGCTTCCTCTCGAGATTGCCCCGTTTTTAAGGATGAAAAGCTCATCCAGGAAATAAGAGTGAAGGAAAAGGTGTCGACCTTTGCTGCTCGAAAGTTACTCGCCAGTCGACAGCCCACCGTGCCTCAGAAAGGAAAATACAGCACTGTCCTTGCTTCTCCTCGGCCAACAAAGGAGGCGGCCACGCAGACTTGCGACCTCACATTTAGTACCACGGTCGTCAGATCGGCCAGCGCAAAGATCGCCCGTTCAACCTCACCACTTTCGCCTGCCCACTCTATGGCTCACCCTTCGTCGGGTTCTGCTAAATCTCGAGCCCAAAAGTCAGACGCCAAGTCTTCGAAAAAAGAGCATTCTCGTGAAGAGTTTTTACGTACTGCAACTTCACAACCATCGGTTCCTCCTTCATCTAAACATCATACCTCCAAGAAGGCTACGAAGAAACACAGTTCCTCTCCTTCTCCGCCAAGGCGTGTCCCAACTACAGCACCACCAGGCGGAAATCGCCCTCGGCCATCTTCTGTGTCGCCGAGGCCCACTGCTGGTGGCCGGTCAACTGGCCGATCGTTGGTGGCAGGAGCTGCTCCTGACCAACCTATGGATCAGGATCTTCTGCCTTCGACTGAATGCCATTCCATGCTGTCGGTCGCAAGCTCTGAGCAGTCGTTGAGTTGACAGCACCCTTGGTCACGTTTCTCCATTTTCTGTTCACCCTATGTCCATTATCCACTGGAATATCCGCGGCATTCGAGCCAATCGGGATGAATTGTCGATCCTCTTACGATCCTACTCGCCGGTCATCTTCTGTCTTCAGGAAACAAAGCTACGTCCCCATGACCGCTTTGTTCTCCCTCATTTTCAGTCCGTCCGATATGACCTCCCCTCTGTTGAAGGCACTCCAGCCCATGGAGGACTCATGATTCTGCTCCATGATACTCTCCATTATCACCCAATCCCCTTAAACTGTTCCTTCCAAGCTGTCGCCGTCCGTCTTTCCCTTTCTGGATACACGTTCTCTCTATGTACGGTATACATTCCATCGTCTACACCACTGGCACGAGCTGATCTCCTTCATCTTCTTGATCAGCTTCCACCCCCCTATTTGCTGGTTGGGGACTTCAATGCCCACCACCCGCTTTGGGGATCTCCGCATCCTTGTCCACGTGGCTCACTATTGCTAGACGTCTTCCCCCAAGCGGACCTAGTCTGCCTCAACACTGGGGTCCCCACATTTTTGTCTGCCTCCACGACAAATTTGTCTCATTTGGACCTTGCGGTCGGTACTGTTCCGCTAGCTCGGCGCTTCGAATGGTTCGCCCTTGATGATACACACTCGAGTGACCACTTTCCATGTGTTCTTCGACTGCAGCCTCAACTGCCATATATGCGCTCGCGACGCTGGAAGTTTGCCCAAGCCGATTGGACACTTTTTTCGTCTCTAGCGACATTCGATGACCGTCGCTTTCCCAGCGTCGACGATGAGGTCACACATTTTACCGACATTATTCTCACAGCTGCGGAACGTTCAATACCACGCACCTCCGAATTGCCCCGGCGCCCCCCAGTTCCTTGGTGGAACGAGGCATGCCGTGACGCAATACGTGAGCGGCGACGTGCTCTTCGCATTTTCCGTCACCATCCAACTTTGGCCAACTGTATCCGATATAAGCAGCTCCGTGCGCGATGCCGTCGCGTCATCCGCAATAGCAAGAAGGCAAGCTGGCAATTCTTTATTAGCTCATTTAACACCTTCACTCCCTCCTCGGAAGTTTGGAGTCGGCTTCGACGGTTCTCAGGCGCGCCTAGTTTCTCCCCGGTCTCTGGGCTCACTGTCGCGCATGATACCTTAGTGGACCCCGTCGCAATTTCTAACTCATTGGGTCAGCACTTTGCTGAGATTTCGAGCTCTTCAAATTACCCGCCAGCGTTTCTCCCGAAGAAACGTGCAGCGGAAGTGCAACATCTTGCTTTCTCCTCTCAAAATCGCGAAAGCTACAATACTGTTTTCTCCATGCGCGAACTCCAACATGCACTCTCTTCTTCTCGCTCCTCCGCCCCAGGACCGGATGGTATCCATGTCCAAATGTTGCTGCATTTATCAACCCATAGCCTGCGCTACCTCCTTCGCCTTTATAATCGAATTTGGACCGACAGTACCTTTCCCAGGCGATGGCGGGAAGCTATTGTCGTTCCCGTTCCGAAACCTGGAAAGGACAAACATCTCCCCTCTAGCTATCGCCCCATTTCTCTCACGAGTAGTGTCTGTAAGGTTTTGGAGCGTATGGTGAATTACCGTTTAGCTTGGTGGCTGGAATCCCGCAGTCTTTTAACACCAGCCCAATGCGGATTCCGACAACATCGTTCTGCCGTTGACCATCTTGTTGCTCTCTCCACTTATATCATGAACAATTTCCTCCGGAAACGCCAAACGGTGGCAATATTTTTTGATCTGGAGAGAGCATACGATACCTGTTGGAGGACAGGCATCCTCCGCACACTGTTCTCTTGGGGCTTTCGAGGCCGGCTGCCCCTTTTTCTTCGCGAATTTATGGCAGAGCGCACATTTAGGGTGCGGGTGAACACTACTCTCTCCCGTACTTTCTCCCAAGAAAACGGGGTACCCCAGGGCTCCGTGCTGAGTGTTGTACTGTTTGCCATCGCCATTAATCCAATTATGGATTGTCTCCTTCCTGATGTCTCGGGCTCCCTCTTTGTGGACGATTTTGCGATCTACTACAGCTCTCAACGGACCAGCCTTCTTGAAAGACGTCTTCAAGGATGTCTCGATCGCCTCCACTCGTGGAGCATCGAAACCGGCTTCCGTTTCTCACCCAGTAAGACCGTTTGTGTTAATTTTTGGCGACGTAAGGAGTTTCTTCCGCCCTCCTTACATCTAGGTCCTGTCAACCTTCCGTTTTCCGACGTCGCTAAATTCTTGGGTCTTATGTTTGACAGAAAACTGTGCTGGTCCTCCCACGTTTCCTATCTTTCGGCTCGCTGTCTGCGTTCCCTTAACACCCTCCGTGTCCTGAATGGCACCTCTTGGGGAGCGGACCGAGTGGTCCTTCTCCGCCTCTATCGCGCCTTAGTGCGCTCGAAATTGGATTATGGAAGCATAGTCTACTCCTCTGCTCGGCCGTCTATTCTTCGGCGTCTCGACTCTATCCACCACCGTGGATTACGTTTAGTGTCTGGAGCTTTTTACACCAGCCCTGTGGAAAGCCTCTATGCTGAGACTGCTGAACCTCCGCTATCCAATCGGCGGGCAGTCCTTCTGAGTCGTTATGCTAGCCATCTGTCTTCCATGCCTGCTAATCCAGCCCATGACCTTTTTTTCGACGCCTCCTTTGATGTCGGGTATGCAGGCCGCTCCTCCTCCCTACTACCCCCGGGAGTCCGCTTCCTTCAACTGCTTCATTCTCTTTCCTTCCGCTTTCCTAAAACCTTCTTGACAACTTGGGGTACAGCACCGCCTTGGCTCCGTCCCCGGATCGACTTGCTCAGAGACCTATGTCAATTTCCCAAGGATGGTACCCCTACACTTGTTTACCGTCGGGCATTTGCTGCTCTATGTGCACAAATGACGGAAGCTACATTTATTTACACCGATGGCTCGAAAACATCGTTAGGTGTAGGGAGTGCCTATATTGTTGGCGACACCCCAAATCACTTTCGTCTTCCCGACCAGTGTTCGGTTTATACTGCGGAGCTTTACGCTATTCTCCAGGCTGTCCACTACATCCGCCGCCATCAGCGGATACAGTACGTAATCTGCTCAGATTCTCTCAGCTCTCTCCTAAGTCTCCAAGCTCTTTACCCTGTGCACCCTCTGGTCCACCGGATTCAGGACTGTCTGCGCTTGCTCCACCTGGGGGGCGTCTCAGTGGCGTTCCTCTGGCTCCCGGGACACGTTGGTATCTGTGGGAATGAGGCGGCCGATATAGCGGCCAAGGCTGCAGTCTCTCTTCCTCGGCCAGCTATTCAGTCTCTTCCGTTTACCGATCTACGGAGCGGTTTATGTCGGCAAGTTGCTCATTTATGGCATGCGCATTGGTCAACACTTCCCCATAATAAATTACGGGAAGTGAAAGCCCTTCCTTGCGCATGGACCTCTTCCTCCCGAACGCGTCGTCGGGAGGAGGTAATTTTAGCTAGACTCCGGATAGGGCACTGTCTTTTTAGTCATCGACATCTTTTAAGCGGTGATCCTCCCCCATTCTGTCCCCACTGCTCTCAGCCGTGGACGGTCAGACACCTTTTAATTGAATGCCCCTATTTTAATCCGTTACGCTCCCGCCTACAGCTATCGCCTGATCTATCGTCGATTTTAGCAGATGACACGCGCTCAGCTGACCGCGTTCTACAGTTTATTAGTGACAGTGAAATGACGTCAGTCATTTGAAGCCTTTTTTTTGGGGGACAACCACCGCCTTTCTATAGTGGATTTTTAAGCATTCCTTCTGCCTTTAGTTTCTCAAATTTTATGACCTTGTTCCCATTGCTGCTGATTTTAAATTTCGTTTTTTTCCTGTTTTCTACGTCACGGGCTGGGCGCTAATGACCATAGAAGTTTTGCGCCCTAAAAAAAAAAAAAAAAAAAAAGGTGTGGTAGTTGAGTTTTTGACATGCAAGAAGACTTTCTGGGGTGGAGATGGCCACTCGGATGTGCAGGTAGTCACAACATTGTAATTGTCGGCTAACAGGCTCACGAAAGTTTTGTGGGTCAGTTTATGAGATTTCCATCAGATTTTACAACCTCGCTGAATGATATCGTATATAGGAAGAGACTCGTTCTCCTTTCTCGTCTGCAACTAAATGGGAGCTAGCTATCTGTTTACGTGTAGTGAAGTGATGTTGCTTAGGACCGACAGCCACTGAACAGAAGTGTACTGGATAACAATACAGGTGGCTTGTCCTAGCTGAACATGCACTAGATCACCGTGGGAACTATTAAACTGTGCAGCTGAACAGTACTTGCATGGTGAATACACTGAAGGAAGTGCTGTCGTTTCCAAACTGTTTGCGTCATCTCCGTAAGATGTTCCAATCGGTCTTTGCAACAGATTATTGTGGCTTTGCATTTTTGCAGCTGTTTTCTGAAGACGGTGCCAGCAGGTAAGCGACTTGACCGAAGTGACACCCAGTACAGTGGATCGGTGTTGCATTGTAAAACATTGCTTCTGGATATTACCTGTGGGCAGTACAGCTACACGTACTTCTCCGTACGTACTTCGCAAGCCACCAAACAGTGCACAGCAGAGGGTATCTGGTACAACTACCGATTATTCCCATTCCCTATCCGTTCACAAACAGAATGAGGGTAAAATGACTGTCTATATGCTTCTGTATGGCCCCTGATTTCTCTTATCTTGTCCTCGCCTTCCTTATGTGAGATGTCAGCTGCCGGCATTAGAACGGCTCTGCAGCCTATCGCAGATGCCGATTCTCTAAATTTTTTCAGTAAATTTCTTGAAAATATGTCTGCTTCTCTACAGGGAGCGCTCTGCTGATGCTTGTGCCATTAACCCCCCATGTATGCCAAGTGGTGGATGACCATCCCTCTGGGGCATCGGGACTCCAAGCAATGGCCATCCTGCCGGGTGACCTTTGCTGCAGCTGGGTGGCGCCTGTGGGAAGGGTCCCCGGTCGGAGTGGATGGCATCACGGCGGATGACACGCGATGAAGTGTAGTCCACTATCTCTTGCTGGTGGTGAAACACCAGCAGTCTCTAAGTGTTTACGAGCTCAATTCAGTGCACAGAAGTAAGACCCCAAATCGTTCCCCTCCACGGTCACACCGTGGGAAGAACGTCAGGCTAAGGACGGCAGTGTATCTTATTTGCCCCGATACCTTGTATGTTCGAGAGCTGATGGGAATCTTTCGTGACAACAAAGCCTCAGTTTTTTTGTCGAGCATGTAGAGGACGAGTTTGGGAAGGTGGAGGGCCTGTCCAAAATGAGATCTGGGTCAGTCTCGATCGAAATAGCATCCTATACACAGTCACGGGCGTTGCTCGCTTGTGACAATCTGGGGGATGTTTCTGTACCCATCACGCCCCATAAGAGCTTAAATATGGTCCAGGGTATCTTATTTCACAGGGATCTTCTTTTGCAGTCTGACGATGAGCTGCGCGTCAATTTAGAGCGGCGAGGTGTACATTTCATCCTGCGTGTCCACTGGGGTCCGAAGGATAATCGGGTTGCCACCGGTGCCTTCATCTTCGCCTTTGAACGTGATACCTTGCCCGAGAAGGTCAAGGTGACGGTCTACCGCTGTGATGTAAAGGCCTATATCCCTACCCTGATGCAGTGCTTTAAGTGCTGGAAGTTCAGCGATATGTCTTCGCACTGTACTTCCGGTGTCACGTGTCGAGATTGCGGACACACGTCACATCCCAATACTCCGTGTGCCACGCCTTCCATCTGTGTCGACTGCGGAGAGCACCATTTGCCTTGCTCGCCTGACTGCAGGATTCTCTACGAAGAAAGGAAAATCATTTAGTACAAGACCCTGGACTGACTCACCTACACTGAGGCTAAGAGAAAATTTGAAGACCCGCATCCTGTGCGTAAGACATCGTCTTACGCCGCCACTACAACAGTTCTGGCACTGTCAGCTCCGTCAACCCCAGTCACCTCTCAGAGCCCCCTTGATGGTGGGGACATTTCCCTCCCTGTTACTCCTGCACCACCTACTTCGGGAGCAAAATCCTCCCCACCCTCCCCCTCATTCACAACATGCCACAGTGAATCCTGTTACGCCCCATTTACAGAGTGGGAGCTCCTCAGTGCCCTTGCACATTGCCCCGACACAGCTCCTGGGCCTGATCGGGTCCACAGCCAGATGATTAAATATATGTCATCTGATGTCCTTCCATCGCAATGGCGGGAGAGCACCATTATTCCGGTGCTCAACCCCGGTGAATGGAATGGAATGTCGTGTGATGAGGGCCTCCCGTCGGGTAACCGTTCGCCTGGTGCAAGTCTTTCGATTTGACGCCCCTTCGGCAACTTGCGCGTCGATGGGGATGAAATGATGATGATTAGGACAACACAACACCCAGTCCCTGAGCGGAGAAAATCTCCGACCCAGCCGGGAATCGAACCCGGGCCCTTTGGATTGACAGTCTGTCGCGCTGACCACTCAGCTACCGGGGGCGGACAACCCCGGTAAAAATCCGCTTGATGTGGATAGCTGTTGGTCCACGAGCTCACCAACATTGTTTGTAAGCTGCTGGAGCGTATGGTATGTCGGCGGTTGGGTTGGGTCCTGGAGTCACGTGGTCTGGTGGCTCCATGTCAGGGCGGCTTCTGCCAGGGTCGCTCTACCACTGATAATCTTGTGTGTCTCGAGTCTGCCATCCGAACAGCCTTTACCAAACGGCAACACATGGTTGCTGTCCTCTTTGACTTATGTAAAGCATACGACACGACTTGGCGACATCATATCCTTGCCACATTTTCTGAGTGGGGTCTCCAGGACACGCTCCCAATTTTTATCCAAAATTTCCTGTCGCTCCGTACATTCCGTGTCCGAGTTGGTGCCTCCCATAGTTCCATCCATATCCAGGATAATGGAGTCCCGCAGGACTCTGTATTGAGTGTATCACTATTTTTAGTGGCTGTTAACGGTCTATCAGCAGCTGTCGGGCCCTCTGTCTCACCTTCTCTGTATGCAGGCGACTTCTGCATTTCGTACTGTTGCTCCAGTACTGGTGTTGCTGAGCATCACCTACAGGGAGCCATCCACAAGGCGCGGTCAGATTCCAGTTTTCAGCTGCAAAGTCGTGTGTCGTGCACTTCTGTCGGTGTACCGTTCATCCGGACCCAGAACTTTACCTTCATGATGATCCACTCATTGTAGTGCAGACATATCGCTTCTTAGGACTGGTATTCGACGCTCGATTGACTTAGCTCCCTCATCTTCGTCAGCTTAAGCGGAAGTGCTGGCAGCACCTCAATGCCCTCCGTTGCCTGAGCAACACCAATTGGGAGGCAGATTGCTCTATGCTGCTGCGGCTCTACAGAGCCCTTGTCCAATCCCGAATTGACTATGGGAGTGTGGTTTATGGTTCGGCAGTGCCCTCAACGTTGCTTTTACTCGACCCTGTGCAACACTGCGGGGTTCGACTGGCGATGGGAGATTTTAGGACGAGTCCGGTGACTGGCGTACTGGTGGAGGCTGGAGTCCCTCCATTGTAGATCGGACGTGCACAACTGCTTGCCTGTTATGTAGCACACATTCGTAGTTCTCCTGAGCATCTGAATTACCGTCTCCTTTTCCCACTTACGGCAGTCCATCTCTCACATCGGCAGCCCAGGTCGGTGCCAACGATTGCAACTCGTGTGGGATCCCTTCCCTCTGAACTGGAGTCCTTCCCTTTACTACCTCTACTTGCGGTCCGATCACGTACATCTCCACGATGTACGCCTCGGCTGCAGCGTTGTCTGGAACTTTCACGTGGCCCTAAGGAGTCCGTTAACCCTGCGGCTCTCCGCTGTCACTCCCTCTCAATTCTTGACGTGCTCCAGGGCTCTGAAGTGGTTTACACCGATGGCAGACGGTGACATCGGCTTTGCGTATGTCCGTGGAGGACATATTGAGCAGCACTCCTTGCCAGATGGCTGCAGTGTTTTCACTGCAGAGCTGGCGGCCATATCTCGTGCTCTCGAGTACATCCGTGCATGCCCTGGTGAGTCATTTCTCCTGTGTACTAACTCATTGAGCAGCCTACAAGCTATCGACAAGTGCTACCCTCACCATACTCTGGTAGCATTTATCGAGGAGTCTATCTGTGCCCCGGAACGGTCCTGTCGTTCGTGTTTGTCTGGACCTCTAGATACGTCGGAATCCCAGATAACGAACTTGCCGACAGGCTGGCCAAACAGACGATGTGGAAACCGCGCATTCTGTCTTATGGCACAGGTTTTTCAGGCTTTGGGAAATGAAATGGCATAACAGTACGCACAACAAGCTGTGTATCATTAAGGAGACGACAAATGTGTGGAAGTCTTCCGTGCATTCCTCTCGCAGGAATCTGTTGTCTTCTGCCGGCTCTGCATTGGCCATAAATGGCTAACGCAAGGTCACCTACTCCGTCGCGAGGACCCACCTCTGTGTTGCTGTGACTCCTAAATGACAGTCGTCCACCTCTTGCTGGACTGCCCACTTTTAGCCACTCTTCAGCGGTCTTTTAACTTTCCCAGCTCCCTACCTTCGGTGTTGGGCAACAATGCCTCACCAGCAGCTTTTTTTTTTTTTATCCGTGAGAGTGGGTTTTTATACTTCTATGTAGGTTTTAGCACACATCCTTTGTCCCTCTGTGTCCTCGACCCTTGTGCTTTTTTTTTGGGTGGAAGTTTTAATGTGTTGCAGACTGGTTGCCTTCTCCTTTTTATTCTCGTTGTCAGCCAGCCACTGTCATCTGCTTTCTTGTTATACTCTCTCCTGTTTCTAGTGTTTCTGTTGTTTTCTTGTCTGCTTTTGTTCCTTTGTGTGTTTGTTGCCTTACCTTTGTTCTAGTGGTTTTTTCCTTTCATTCCATTTTGTGTTATACGTCTCGTCCATTTAATTCTCACACTTGCAGCATCGTTTTATTAGGAACAAGGGACCGATGACCTCGTAGTTTGGTCTCTTTGCCCCGCTCTTTTAAACCGACCGACCGACTGAACCTCGAAGCAGGCCGCTCTTCAGTTTGTAAAATGAAATTTAGTCTGCGTATTGGTGCAATGTATCACGTGCAGTGCAGTGGACAGTGGCTAGTGGTTTTCTTACGTAGATGTTGATGTAGATCTAGACACGTATTTGGAGTAAATTTAGAAGATTCAGTTATTCAGCTTATTGTCGAATAAGGAAATGATCTTTATTCGGGGAACCGCCTCGAGTGCTTTAATTAGATGTTGTTCTATCCAGACTGTATCGTATGCTGCAGACAGACCTCATAAGAGTTAAAAAATAATATCAATCTGCTATTTTTGTAAAGCATTTTAAATAGAATGCTATTTCTCTTTTTTTCAGATTCACGTATAAAAATGTTGAATATCCTGAAAGCAGAGATAGAGAAAAAGCGTAAATTACTGGAGGAGAAAGAGCTCCTGAAACCGAACAAGAAGTACTTCAAGCGGGCAGAGCTGGTTGCCAAGGAGACGGAGGAGTACCGCCGCAAGTGCGGCGTGGGCGGCAGCGAGGAGGCGGAGCGGCAGTCGGAGAGCGAGCAGCTGGGGGCGGACTCCCGAGACGGCGACCTCACCGACGACGGCGTGCCGACGCTGCCGCGCAAGGAGGTGGTGCGGAGGCTGCGCGAGCGTGGCGAGCCCGTCCTCCTCTTCGGGGAGACTGAGCTCGAGTCGTTCCGCAGGCTGCGGCGCAGCGAGATCCTCGAGCCGGAAGTCAACCGCGGGCTGCGTAACGACTTCCAGGAGGCACTCGAAAAGGTCAGATCTCCGACTCGCCGTTCTCGTGGCCTTTGTTTCGGAGACGGGTTCAACTCGTCTCTCTACGCTACTCTGCAGTGTGCCGTTCCCTTCGTGTATGTGTGACTACTGTGCCCTACACTGATTTGAACCTAATTATTGTGTCGGAGCCTCAGTATCCCTCTACAATATTTGTCCCCCACAGTCCCCTCAGTTACCAAATTGACTTTTCCTCGGTGCTCTGTTGTGTGGCTTATTATCTGTTCGTACGGTCTGTACCGTAAAGCTCTTTGCTTCCCGAATAAATTGAATACGTCTTTGTTTCTTATCCCCTTTGCCCGTACCACCTCTGGCATTTTTCTGTAACATCACATTTCAAAAGCTTCTATTCTCTGCTTATCTGTGTTGTTTACGATCCACAGTTCAATCCTGACACTACTCACCTTGTATATGTTTTCACACGACAACTCCTAAAACTTAAAATTTGTGTTCAGTGTCACCACATTTATCTTTTTCACGCTGTTGCTTTCTGCATTCGATTGATACCTGTGTTACAGCACGTCGACTACCTGATATGTTGTAAAACATTGCACATAACAGTGGAATTCTTCCAGGGCTCGTACGTCGGGTTCTGTTGGTGACAGAAAGATAGGGTCAAGTGTCCTGGATAGCCCTCGGGCTAAGGGCCTTTTGTATACTCGACAGGAGGATCGTTTCGGTGTCACTACACTACAGTATGGAATCAAAGTTTGAATACTACCCACTTCCCCTGCTCAGGGAAATGGAGCAAATCGATTGGCTCTTTTTTTTCATTTGATATTGTCCGTGGTGGGCACTGAGGGGCTTCTGGAGGCACCGTTAGTTCACGGGCAGTACCTTAGAAAAACCTTTTGTGTACCGAAACTGAGTTGCTCATTCTAAGATAGCTATGCACAGCAGAAGACTGAAATTTTTATGATACATTCCTAAGAACCTGATCCCAAACAGCCTTAAAAATTCTCACATAGTTTCACAGCTACCCTACCTGCAGACGTACAATCTGATGTGAGGAGATACATAGTTTATAAAGTGAAATAGTGTGGAGAAATATGCTTTAAAGTATCTGTTATCAGAAGGGTTCTAGGAACTCCACGTTCTAGTAGCGAAGCACGTGCAAAATTTTTGTGCTCGTGAAATCCTGTCTGAGGTGCAAAATTAGTTGTGCAATATTTCAATTTCAAATAAGGTGAATTATCAAAATTTTACTGACCGACGAAATTCTTTTCATACAAGTGACATGCTACGGCAGGGAAAAGGAGGGAACAATTGAAAAAATTACCTTATCGGAGCACAGAAAAGGTGACCGAAAAGTAGAGTACCGGCTGTCACAATTTGCCTTCCTCGACAGCTTTAAAAATGTTCTCCAAAGTTACGGCACACAAACACATTCGTGCTTTTTTGTGCCGAGATAGGAGGAGACGGGGCAGTGGGAAAGAGGTGGAAAAGTAGTAAATACTGCGAGACAGTAGACAGTCGTCGCGGTATAGAAAGAGCGGAGGAGACGGTGGCAGTGCGAGAGGTAGAGAGGAGTCGGGGTGCGGCACAGTGACAGAGTAAGAGTAAAGCGGACAGTGCCAGTGGAAGAGGAATAAAGAGAAAGAGAAGGAGAAAGTGAAAACGGGCGAGAGCCAGTGATAACGAGAGACGGAGTCTACGACAGTGACGGCGAGGAAGAGGAAGAGGAAGAGGTGACGACGGTAGGAAGGGAGGGATGAGACGGTATCGGTAAGAGAGAGCAAAAGGGAGAATGTGGCAGTGAGAGGGGACAGGAGGAGTAGGACAGGACGAAGGGAACTGTCGCCGTGAGACGGGAGGCGGCGACACACACAGTGAGTGGGGCCCAATGAGGGAGTGAGAAAGAGCGAGTGGGAGTGGATGGGTCTGAGCGACTTGGAGCAGTGGACTAGTAGGTGTGAGGGGAGCTTGTGGCAGTGAGAGGTGAGTTGCACATTAAAAAATATGTTCATGTGTCAAAATTTTTGGGAAAATTTTTAAAGGTGCCAAGGAAGATAGAATTAGGCAGCTGGTACCACACTTTTTTGTCGGAGTCTTTTAAACGGGAGCATATTCGCTTTTTTGTTCTCCGATAGAAGCATTTTTTGGCTGGTATCCTCTACACTTGTGTCACCAGTTATTTTGGTACCCAAATTTGCTATTGCTTGCAGCATCTCATTTCGTAATCTAATTGCCTCAGCATCATCCGATAACTACTGCAGCCCACTACCGTACTTAGTTTCTGTTCGACATTTGACCTCTCTTCGAGACACTGGTCTTCCGAGTTTTCGTTAGCTCCGACACGTACAGTGTCGTCGGCAAACTTTAAAGATTGTATGTATTCTCTCTGTACTTTAATTCATTTCCCAGACATCTCACCAGTTCCCTTTACAGCTCACTCAGTGCACAGACTGAATGATGTGTGGGATAAGCGACATCTCTGTCCCACTCGTATCTAAACTACTACCTCCCTTTCATCTCGTCTGACTCCTAAACTGTTGTCTGGTTTCTGTACAACTTACAGATAACTTTTTGGTGGTGTTATATATCTGATAACTTTCGAATGTCAGAGAGTGTGTCCCAGTCGACATTGCCAAATATTTTTTCTACAAAAACTTCTGATGCTTTTCATTTGGGCCTGCTTAGGACTATGGGGTTTGTTTTGACTCCCCACACAGGTCTTCTATTAGCCCAGAAAGCTTTCATTTTCTGGCTGCAAGCAAGCTTCCTCTTCTCTGTCCATTTCAATCTGCTGATGTCTCTGCTCATTCTGCTTGTAAATGACACTGAGGATAATCCTTTGAACCAGTTTTTTACAGTTTCTTGTGGGATTTCTAGTTGCTTTAGGTCTGATTTCACTGTGATGATCCTTTTGTTCTTTGAGGGCTTCCCTCTACTGTTGTGGTGAAGATCCTGTTCATATGCATCAAAATATCTGCAGAAGATCTGTCACTTTTTCCTCTAGATGTGATTATGTCTTCTTGGAGACGGTACAGTTAATTGTTGTGTGTGATCCTGTAGGTGCCGTCCTCTTTTCTTATCGGCCCTATTTTTTTCCATAGGATTTTCCATTCCTTGAGCTCCCGTTTCCTGAGTTGACACTACCTGTTCAGTAGGAGCCATTCAGAGATGGGGCTCCTTACTACTGAGTTGTAATGTTTGAGTTGAAGTTTCTTGGAATGGTGTCTGGAGAGGTAAATGCTCTTGCAAGAGTGGTAGACCCTCTCCAACTTGGGACATGTGGCGTCTGTGACCAAGTTCTCACTCTTATTTTCAGAAATCAAATCCTCTAAATACTTGACCCATAGACTGCACAAATGGTTGTACCCTCTAATGGAACTGCAAATGTAGGTTCCCTTAATGTTAGTCACGAACAAACTTTTTTGTATACTGCCCCACGTGTCGGTCGTAGCTGCTATGCTGTGGAGATGCTGAAGTTTGTTACTAGCCTCCTGTATATTGTCGGTTAACAAGACGAGGTCATCTGCAGTGGTTAGACAAGGCACATTGATGTTTCCTTTTTCGTATCCAATCTCTGTTCCAGTTCCCGACAATAGTATGTGAGTCTGTTCCCAGATAATTATCTCCAGTACACAAGTGAAGAATATGGGTGAAATGTCACTTTGTCTAACTCACATTTGAATGGTTAAACTTTCAGAGAGCTCACCTCTAAATTTGACTTTGGAGATGGTGCTCCTCAGAAAGGCCTGTACTACTCTAGTGCTCTCCTGACCCGAGCACAGTTTTTGTAGGATGAAGATCAGGGTCTGCTTGTCTGTCGCATCATACATACCTTTTGAATGGCTACCCGGGGATGTCTGCCACGACTTCGGTGTGAAAAAAGTAAGGATGGTCTCAATCTGCATCTACGTGTACGTAGATACTCTGCAAGCCGCCTTACAGTGCATGGCAGGGAGTACTGTGTACCATTACTAGTCATTCTCTGCCCTCTCCCACTCTAAATAGAGCAAGGGAAAAATGACTGTCTGTATGCCTCTGTACAAGCCCTAATTTCTCGTATCTTATCTATCTTATCAGTTCTAAGCAAAGAAGGGAAAGCAGAAAGGTGGAAGGAGTATATAGAGGGTCTATACAAGGGCAATGTACTTGAGGACAATATTATGGAAACGGAAGAGGAGGTAGATGAAGATGAAATGGGAGATATGATACTGCGTAAAGAGTTTGACAGAGCACTGAAAGACTTGAGTGGAAACAAGGCCCCGGGAGTAGACAACATTCCATTAGAACTACTGACAGCCTTGGGAGAGCCAGTCCTGACAAAACTCTACCATCTGGTGAGCAAGATGTATGAGACCGGCGAAATACCCTCAGACTTCAAGAAGAATATAATAATTCCAATCCCGAAGAAAGCAGGTGTTGACAGATGTGAAAATTACCGAACTATCAGTTTAATAAGCCACGGCTGCAAAATACTAACGCGAATTCTTTACAGACGAATGGAAAAACTAGTAGAAGCCAACCTCGGGGAAGATCAGTTTGGATTCCGTAGAAATATTGGAACATGTGAGGCAATACTGACCCTGCGGCTTATATTAGAAGCTAGATTAAGGAAAGGCAAACCTACATTTCTAGCATTTGTAGACTTAGAGAAAGCTTTTGACGATGTTGACTGGAATACTCTCTTTCAAATTCTGAAGGTGGCAGGGGTAAAATACAGGGAGCGAAAGGCTATTTACAGTTTGTATAGAAACCAGATAGCAGTTATAAGAGTCAAGGGGCACGAAAGTCAAGCAGTGGTTGGGAAGAGAGTGAGACAGGGTTGTAGCCTTTCACTGATGTTATTCAATCTGTATATTGAGCAAGCAGTGAAAGAAACAAAAGAAAAATTCTGAGTAGGTATTAAAATCCATGGAGAAGAAATCAAAACTTTGAGGTTCGGCGATGACATTGTAATTTTGTCAGAGACAGCAAAGGACTTGGAAGAGCAGTTGAACGGAATGGACAGTGCCTTGAAAAGAGGGTATAATATGAACATCAACAAAAGCAAAACGAGGATAATGGAATGTAGTCGAATTAAGTCGGGTGATGCTGAGGGAATTAGATTAGGAAATGAGACACGTAAAGTAGTAAAGGAGTTTTGTTATTTGGGGAGCAAAATAACTGATGATGGTCGAAGAAGAGAGGATGTAAAATGTAGACTGGCAATGGCAAGGAAAGCATTTCTGAAGAAGAGAAATTTGTTAACATCGAGTATAGATTTAAGTGTGAGGAAGTCGTTTCTGAAAGTATTTGTATGGAGTGTAGCCGTGTATGGAAGTGAAACATGGTTGATAAATAGTTTGGACAAGAAGAGAATAGAAGCTATCGAATTGTGGTGCTACAGAAGAATGCTGAAGATTAGATGGGTAGATCACATAACTAATGAGGAGGTGCTAAATAGGATTGGGGAGAAGAGAAGATTGTGGCACAACTTGACTAGACGGAGGGATCGGTTGGTAGGACATGTTTTGAGGCATCAAGGGATCACCAATTTAGTATTGGAGGGCAATGTGGAGGCTGAAAATAGTAGAGAGATGAATACACTAAGCAGATTCAGAAGGATGTAGGTTGCAGTAGGTACTGGGAGATGAAGAAGCTTGCACAGGATAGAGTAGCATGGAGAGCTGCATCAAACCAGTCGCAGGACTGAAGACCACAACAACGACAACATCTTCTAAGTCCTTGTGCGCAAAGTATGTTGCCGACAGTACAATTGTTTGACAGTCAGCTTCGAATGCCGGTTCTCTAAATTTGTCAGTATTGTTTCTCGACATGATTCCCGTGCTGTGTCGTTCGTATGAGAATCTGCCCAAAGGCCAAGTGATGGCGTTTGTACGATCTTCCTGCGTGAACGATTTCTCGAACAGCTGCCACTTCATACTAGTCAACAAGGGACCAAATAGAAGTCTCAGACCCGCGTATCGATTTTACTTACGACCAGAATTTCCTCAGGTTCTTAGCCAGACTTTTGCTAAGGCATGCGGTGGTAGTTGTTGTATGCTTCGTGCATACATCTTTTCACAGGCACACAAAGCTCTACTAACCTTTGCCTGTCATTGTTTGTGCGTTCTCTTTTCAACTGAGAGTCCAACAGCCTCTGCTTCCTCAGCATTTTCCGAGTTTCATTATTAAACCCTGGAGGGTCTTTTCCATCCTATACCCATTTACTAGGCATGTAATTCTTCAGACCACGATTTACAGTCTGCTTAAACTTTGCCCATAATTCCTGTACGTCCATGTTACTGGAACTAAGTGATGTCAGTTCAATGTCTGAGTGAGATGCTAACAACTGCTTATCTGCTGTATTTTGCACAAACACTCTCTTAGCACACGTTTATTAACGTTTGTAATCGTAGTTGCTATGATGACATCGTGATCACTAATCCCCGTTTGTGCACTGACACTGTCGATAAATTCCATCCCATTTGTAGTGAAGAGGTCTAAGATATTTCCGTTATGTGTGGGTTGCTGAGCTCGAGGCAGTTCTCAGAAAACCTGTTCAACTGTATTTTGCACAACTGTCTCGTCTGCAGCTGCCACAACGAATCCGTAGACATCCCAGTCTATACTAGGTCTGCGAAAGTCACCTCCGATTAGTATTGCACGATCCGGGTATTTACTCGCTACTGACCGTAGACTGTCTTTGTACGATTCTAGAACTGTCACAGCAGAGTCAGGTGACCGGGTAAAAAAATCCAACAGTTAACTCGATTCAAATGCACCTGTTATACACGACCAGATAACTTCGCTGTCACACTCGATTTCGACGTCGATAGAGAGAATATTTTTGTCAACTGCAGTGAACACTCCCCCTCCTGTGGTCTCCAATCTGTCTTTCTGATATACATTCCGTGACTCGTTAAGTATCTCGGAGCTTTCCACTTCGGGTTTCGGCCAGCTCTCTCAATCCCGAGAACAATTTGAGTGTGAGAACTTTCCTGGAGGCAGTAAATTTGGGAACTTTATTACGAATACTTTGACAGTTTACTGATAAAATTTTGAGTCATTGTTTTGGATTTGCTCTGTGCAAGATCCGCTAGGGAGAAAGCTTTAATAATACGGATTCTTGTTTCTTTCAACTGTTCCTCGAGTTGAGTCGTAATGTCATTATTGCCCTACTTATTCTTTGGAACCCAAACTGATCCTCTCCCGGGTCAACTTCCTCCATTTCTTCCTTAATTCAAGTTTAGCAACTGTGCCTTATTACACTAACACTTTGTTAATTCCCACATGTCAGAAACTGCCTTCTTCAGTGTCGGTGTTACTACCTTCTCCCTGAAGTCTGACAGCCCTCGCGCAACCTCGTATGTCCCATGTACTCGGTGTAACACTTCAGTCTCTGTCCTTCAGAGGTATTGAGATCCCTGCTGAATCGACCGTCACCTATTACGTCTACCTTGTTTCGACTTCTCCATCTTGCTGTTGTTGTGGTCTTCATTCCAGAGACTGATTTGGTGCAGCTCTCCACACTACTCTATTCTGTGCAAGACTCTTACCTCTGAATAACTACTAAAACCTTCATTCATTTGAATGTACTTACTGGATCCATCTCTCGGTCTCCATCTCCAATTTGCTGTCCCGTATCGAAACAATATTTCTGATGGATTGCAGCGTTTAGTACTGAATCTGTGATGAGGAAGAAACCTTGTGGTCTTTCCTGTTCGGTTTGAACTCTGGAAAATGTACAGAGAGTGGGAATGGTAGTCCAAAATAATCTGCTAGGGGAGAGGCCGTATTGCTGGGAATGTCGTGTTGTTCGCTTCGTCAAATCTCACGTAATAATCTCAGATTTCACCTGTACAAAATAATGATTGTCCAGCAGCTAATTCAAATGGATTTTGAGCAGTGCAGAGCTTTTTGTGGTGTAATGGACACGATTCTTATTGAAGATGCGATTGTCCCAGTATTCGTGTTCTATGAAGCCCATTTTCATCTGTACGATTATCGGGTGTCAGAGAACTCACACGAACTACACAAAAAACCTCTCCACAGCTCAAAAGTAACAGTGTGGTGCAGTATTTGTGAGACAGGGATTGTTGGGACCTTACTTTTTTGAAGAGGGAGGAACTGTAGTTACTGTGACATCAGCACACTACGTCAAAATCCCAAACAACTTTCTTCGTCGACGACTCGAAAGGCGTCGAGTGAGTGTAAGAGAAATGTGTTTACGACAGGACGATGCCGCAGATTATGTGGCGAGAGCACCCGTGGAAGTGGTTCGACAGATGTTCCCCGAACGTGTCATTTCACTATACGGTGATGTTCCTCGGCCCCTACACTCGTCCGATCTAGTGATCTCTGACTTCTTTTCGTGGGGCTACTCGAAAGTGAGAGTGTACGTAAACGAGACCCACGCTATTGGTGACTTCGAGATTTCCGTTCGTCAGGATACTGAATCTGTGCTGGATGAAATGCTGGAGGAGCCTTGTGTAACCTAATTGAGGTAGATTTTAAAAATGCAATTAAAGTACTATTAGCAAATGCAAGATTTTTCAAAATAAAATCACGTTTCAGTTATTCAGCAGTGAAAAACGTGCATTTCTTCTGCTGTACCCTGTATGTACAGGGGTGGCAAAGTTAGAATACCAACACACCCAAACAACGGCCTACTCAGAGTTCGTGGATTGATGCCACACGTCAGTCTGACAGCCCACTTATGGACTAAATTCTTCTTCGCGAGTCTATTGAACTGCTCCTCACTATAACACCAAATGAGAGAGAAAGTAATGAAAGAAAACAAGGCTTCGTACTTCTGTGTGAGAGACAGTCGAGATCATCCGTATAGTGAAGTTAGCAGCATTCAGTCCCTTCTCAAAATCTTGAACACAACACTTCCAAGAACACCTTCCATCTACCGCCCATTCGAAGAATTGAAAAATGATTGACTGTTTCATCACTTTGAGGAAATAAAATGGTCTGGTTTTTTTTTTTATTATTATTTTTTTTTTTTTTAAATAAAAAAGGAGTTCCATGCCAGAGACTTTATGGATTGTGTTTTGTTGCAGTTAAACATTAATCTCTTCCCTGAAAGCTATATGCCAATGTTACTGACTTCTCTATCACCTACATCATTTGTGAGGTGTGCTTCTTAAATAAGCACTACTTTGAAATAAAAATAAAAATGTAGACTTTTCTTACCAATTTTACTGTTGCATGAAAGCCTGTAATTTAATCTATTTTTCTATGTAATCCCACCAGTGTTCATTGTGTTTATGTTTGTTTGGGAGAGTTTGAAAAATATGTAGCGTGATTCATTTTCTTAGTGCTAAGGGTGTGAAAGTGGCATAAATTCACTTTCAGACCAGTGAAGTGTATGGAGAAATCATTATGAGTGATAGGATGGTACAGAAGTAAGCAAGAGATTTTAAATATGGCTGTAGGAATGTGTATGATGAGGCATGAAGGGGGGGACCATCAGTCTTTACAGACAATTTGGTGCAGAAAGTTGATGAAAAAGTGATAGAGAACACATGCTTTAGAATTTCGGTGTTATGTGATGAGTTTCCTCAAGTGTCAGGAAGTGTACTTCATGGATCAGGCAGCAGATTTCTATGAGGATGGTTTTCAAAAGCAGTTTCTATGATACAATAAGTGCATTAATATTGGTGGGAATTATGTAGATTAAAATACAGGCTTGTGTGTAAAAATAAAATTACTAAGGAAAGTCTACCTTTCCTGAAAACAAACTGCGCATCTGGCAGCAAATTATGTGTACTGGATATGTAACTACTCTCCTATACACCGAGCGAGGTGGCGCAGTGGTTAGACACTGGACTCGCCTTCGGGAGGACGACGGTTCAATCCCGCGTCCGGCCATCCTGATTTAGGTTTTCCGTGATTTCCCTAAATCGCTCCAGGCAAATGCCGGGATGGTTCGTTTCAAAGGGCACGGCCGTCTTCCTTCCCCGTCCTTCCCTAATCCGATGAGACCGATGACCTCGCTGTCTGGTCTCCTTCCCTAAAACCAACCAACCAACCAACTCCTATACATCGCTTTCTTAAAAACTTTTGAAAACATTGTTCGCAAAAAAAGGGGGGGGGGGGGGTAACACGGTTCACGTTTTCCGTTGCACTTCACATAGCGTAGACCGGAAACTGTCTCCTAGATGCGCCCAATGTGAACTGACTGGGCACAGCCTGTGCTGCCTGAGTTGTTGTTGTTGTTGTTCCGCCGGCAGAGGTCATAGCCAAATTCTCGCGTGCCCTCTAGTGGACGGGACTCTACTTGCAGCAACTACCGTCCGTGACGCACTGTGCCGATGTGTACCTCCTGCGATCTTTCTGGTGGCTACTGCAGGGGGGTTGCTGGCAATGGTCTACATTCTCTTACACACACTTTTTACAGAGTGATTTCACTAGCAAATATCTCAGTCTGTGAACAAGTTAACCATCCCTAAAAGACACACTGCGCTGGCAACAAAGTACAGAACTGTACTATGGCGCACTGATCTTTATAAACCTACTTGAGATTTCATCAGATCCATGAGAGTCTTTAGTGACATAATAATTTTTTCAGTTTGATCATTCCTTGTTTCCTGTACTGCATGCGATGTAGATGTCTCAGAAAAGAGCTATTAAGAGTTCTCTGTATTCATCTGTTTCAATAAAATTTTGGTTTAACTTGATGACTATTGACAAGATGTAATCATTACATATTTTACACAACTCTGGATCACAAACAGTGTCATTCTCATAGAAGAGAGATGTACTATGTTGAGCACCCAATTTCTGTCCTGACGCATCTTTCAAAATTGACCATATAGTATTAAATTTGCCCTTAGAGCTTTCTGTTCTCTTGGTGTAATTAATTGCTTTAGTGTGTTTGATGATGACATTCCTCAGCACTTTGTGAAATTCTGTTGCTGTGATCTGACTTTCCTGCATATTATAATGCAGCTCCTGTTGTCTCCTGGATTATACTTTAATGCCATTATTCAGCCCAGTTGCCTATTAGTACTGTGCATCTGTCTGCCATTTTTTGATCTGAAAGAACTGTCGGAGAAAGTGATAAAGTTTTCAAGAAATATAAAGGTTGATTGAGTCATCTGTATTCTTGACTTTTTGCCAAGTTTGCCTTACGAGATTGACTTTAAATGCCTGGTTGCAGGTGGACTCGTATCTCTAAATCTATTGTTTGATTTTTTCTTACATTGTGCTCGTCAGCCGGAGAACAGTCTAGGAAGTCACTGTCTATGATTGCTTTGTTGTATCCCTGAATTCTACACGGAAAGTATACTGTCTGTACAAAGTTGTAAGATCCAAGTAAATCCTTTAGCATTCTTTCCTCTGGAGAGTCAGCCAAAAGGTTAATATTGGAAAGCAAGGGGAAACTACAGCCGTAATTTTTCCCGAGGGCATGCAGCTTTACTGTATGGTTAAATGATGATGGCGTCCTCTTGGGTAAAATATTCCGGAGGTAAAATAGTCCCCCATTCGGATCTCCGGGCGGGGACTACTCAGGAGGATGTCGTTATGAGGAGAAAGAAAACTGGCGTTCTACAGATCGGAGTGTGGAATGTCAGATCCCTTAATCGGGCAGGTAGGTTAGAAATTTAAAAAGGGAAATGGATAGGCTAAAGTTAGATATAGTGGGAACTAGTGAAGTTCGGTGGCAGGAGGAACAAGACTTTTGGTCAGGTGAACACAGGGTTATAAATACAAAATCAAATAGGGGTAATGCGGGAGTAGGTTTAATAATGAAGAAAAAAGTAGGAGTGCGGGTAAGCTACTACAAACAGCATAGTGAACGTATTATTGTGGCCAAGATAGACACTAAGCCCAGGCCTACTACGGTAGTACAAATTTATATGCCAACTAGCTCTGCAGATGATGAAGAAATTGATGAAATGTATGATGAGATAAAAGAAATTATTCAGGTAGTGAAGGGAGACGAAAATTTAATAGTCATGTGTGACTGGAATTCAAGAGTAGGAAAAGGGAGAGAAGGAAACATAGTAGGTGAATATGGATTGGGGGTAAGAAATGAAAGAGGAAGCCGTCTGGTAGAATTTTGCACAGAGTATAAATTAATCATAGCTAACACTCGGTTCAAGAATCATGAAAGAAGGTTGTATACATGGAAGAACCCTGGAGATACTAAAAGGTATCAGATAGATTATATAATGGTAAGACAGAGATTTAGGAACCAGATTTTAAATTGTAAGACATTTCCAGGGGCAGATGTGGACTCAGACCACAATCTATTGGCTATGAACTATAGATTAAAACTGAAGAAACTGCAAACAGGTGGGAATTTAAGGAGATGGGACCTTGATAAACTGACTAAACCAGAGGTTGTAGAGAGTTTCAGGGAGAGCATAAGGGAACGATTGACAGGAATGGGGGAAAGAAATACAGTAGAAGAAGAATGGGTAGCTCTGAGGGATGAAGTAGTGAAGGCAGCAGACAATCAAGTTGGTCAAAAGACGAGGGCTGGTAGAAATCCTTGGGTAACAGAAGAAGTATTGAATTTAATTGATGAAAGGAGAAAATATAAAAATGCAGTAAAAGAAGCAAGCAAAAAGGAATACAAACGTCTCAAAAATGAGATCGACAGGAAGTGCAAAATGGCTAAACAGGGATGGCTAGAGGATAAATGTAAGGATGTAGAGGCTTATCTCACTAGGGGTAAGATAGATACTGCCTACAGGAAAATTAAAGAGACGTTTGGAGAAAGCCACTTGTATGAATATCAAGAACTCAGATGGAAACCCAGTTCTAAGAAAAGAAGGAATAGCAGATAGGTGGAAGGAGTATATAGAGGGGCTATACAAGGGCAATTAACTTGAGGACAATATTATGGAAACGGAAGAGGATGTAGATGAAGATGAAATGGGAGATATGATACTGCATGAAGAGTTTGACAGAGCACTGAAGGACCTGAGTCGAAACAAGGCCCCGGGAGTAGACAACATTCCATTAGAACTACTGAGGGCCTTGGGAGAGCCTGTCCTGACAAAACACTTACCGTCTGGTGAGCAAGATGTATGAGACAGACGAAATACCCTCAGACTTCAAGAAGAATATAATAATTCCAATCCCAAAGAAAGCAGGTGTTGACAGATGTGAAAATTACCGAACTATCAGTTTAATAAGTCACAGCTGCAAAATACTAACGCAAATTCTTTATAGACGAATGGAAAAACTGGTAGAAGTCGACCTCGGGTAAGATCAGTTTGGATTCCGTAGATATGTTGGAACACGTGAGGCAATACTGACCCTACGACTTATCTTAGAAGCTAGATTAAGGAAAGGCAAACCTACATTTCTGGCATTTGTAGACTTAGAGAATTGTTGACAATTGTTGACTGGAGTACTCTCCTTCAAATTCTAAAGGTGGCAGCGGTAAAATACAGGGAGCGACAGGCTATTTACAATTTGTACAGAAAACAAATCGCAGTTATAAGAGTCGAGGGACATGAAAGGGAAGCAGTGGTTGGGAAGAGAGTGAGACAGGGTTGTAGCCTCTCCCCGATGTTATTCAATCTGTATATTGAGCAAGCAGGAAAGCAAACAAAAGAAAATTTCAGAATAGGTATTAAAAACCATGGAGAAGAAATAAAAACTTTGAGGTTTGCCGATGACATTTTAATTGTGTCAAAAACAGCAAAGGGTTTGGAAGAGCAGTTGAACGGAATGGACAGTGTCTTGAAAGGAGGATATAAGATGAACATCAACAAAAGCAAAACGAGGATCATGGAATGTAGTCAAATTATGTCGGGTGATGCTGACGGAATTAGATGAGGAAATGAGAAGCTTAAAGTAGTAAATGAGTTTTGCTATTTGGGTAGCAAAATAACTGATGATGGTCGAAGTAGGGAGGATATAAAATGTAGACTGGCAATGGCAAGGAAAGCGTTTCTGAAGAAGAGGAATTTGTTAACATCGAGTATAGATTTAAGTGTCAGGAAGTCGTTTCTGAAAGTATTTGTACGGATTGTAGCCATGTATGGAAGTGAAACATGGATGATAAATAGTTTGGGCAGGAGGAGAATAGAAGCTTTTGAAATGTGGTGCTACAGAAGAATGCTGAAGATTAGATGGGTAGATCACGTAACTAATGAGGAGGTATTGAATAGAATTGGGGAGAAGAGGAGCTTGTGGCACAACTTGACTAGAAGAAGGGACCGGTTGGTAGGGCATGTTCTGAGACATCAGGGGATCACAAATTTAGCATTGGAGGGCAGTGTGGAGGGTAAAAATCGTATAGGGAGACCAAGAGATGAATACATTAAGCAGATTCAGAAGGATGTAGGTTGCAGTAAGTACTGGGAGATGAAGAAGCTTGCACAGGATAGAGTAGCATGGAGAGCTGCATCAAACCAGTCTAAGGACTGAAGACCACAACAACAACATAAAATCAACTTCATGTTTCTCTTAAGAACCAAGCATAGTGCAGCTTCAAGTCTGGAGAGGAAAACTCTGTCGTCAGAACTAGGAGATCAGAGAAACTTATAATGAGAAGTTTTTTCCTTGAAAATTCAAACTACCCTGGAAAATGTTCAAATATTTTGTTGTTACAATATTTTCACGTATCAACTCCTTTGAGTGAAACATACGACTTGGCGTAAATTGCCACTCGTAGATTCTGCAACGGAACCCACACATAGAAATTAGGTAAACTGCTCTCTAGACATTTAAATTAGATATTAACAAATACCTTTTTTTCAGAAGTATTTCTCTTACTATTTTCAGTCTGCATTTTATATCCTCTCTACGTCAGCATCGTCAGTTATTTTGCCACACAAATAATAAAACTCATCTACTATTTTAAGTGTCTCCTTTTGTAATCTAATTCCCTCAGCATCGCCTGATTTTATTTGAGTACATTCCAGTACCCTTGTTTTACTTTTGTTGGTATTCATCTTATAATGCTTTTTCAAGGCAGTCCCTCTTTCATGTCCTGTGCTGTCTCTGACAGAATTACAATGTCATCAGCAAACCTGAACTTTAATGCCTTCTCCAAATTTGCCCCTGCTGTCCATTGCTTCTTATTGCGTGTACAAATTGAACAACATCACTGATATGCTACAACCCTGTCTCGCTCCTTTCTCAACCATTGCTTCCCTTCTGTGTCTTTCAGCTCCTGTAACTGCATTCTGATTTCTGTACAAGCTATAAATAGCCTATTGTTATCTGTATTTTATCCCTAGTGGCTTAAAAAGTTCAAATTGTGTGCTCTAGTCAACAGTACTGTACAGTAACGTTTATTGTGTAAATAAATAAATAAATAAATAAATAAATAGTCTATTTGTCCATAATAACTTTCACAGTTGTAGACATAGTCTGTTTATGAACATTTAACCATTAATATGAGTTCAGAAAGAAAGATAAATTATACACAACAACATTAAAAATCCTTGATGGAGTACAAATATTTAGCAGTTAATAGTTGCTTTAATTTTCTTTTAAATAAATCTCCATTTAACAGTTTTATATTATTTGACAGTCTGTTATAGAAGTGTCTTCCAGCAGAGAATGGACTATGATCTGCTGCTCTTTTATTATTAAATGTTACATAAAATTACTGGATGTTACATATTTGTGTGTGTGTGTGTGTGTGTGTGTGTGTGTGTGTGTGTGTGTGTGCAGTTCAAAGACAACTAATTACTGAAGAAATTAATAGCTGGTATTTTCATTGAAAAATGAGTAAATGTTTAGCTCATAAATTTGGAAAGAATGTCACTTAGGCACCGTAAGTTGAATACAAACACATTACAATAATATGTCACACAGGTGGACCAAGCATTTCTCGACGAGATCCTCGCGTCGTCCCGTGGCACGGACGAGCACGGCGGCAGGGAGGGCGGAACCTCGTCGAACGACGTGAAAGTGCAGGACGACGGCGTGAGCTACGAGGAGATCCAGCGCATGGCCGTGGATCTCGGCAAGGGCGACCGTGAGCTCGACATGCAGGTCATCACGCACTTCATCCAGTTCCTCCTCAAGATGTGGGGCCACCAGCTGAACAGCCGGTCGCAGGCTGAGAAGATGACTGTGCGGGGAAAGCTGGCCTGTGCCACGTACACCCAGACTCAGGTCTCTCACCGGAAGCATCCGCTTCCACTATTGATTATTTGCTTGAGGTGGAATTTAGTGTTAGTTTTACTGGTGAAATAGGAGGTCGTCTTTGGGGGTTCTAAATAAATTATTTCTTGCTTACAGCCCATCTTCGTAACGTCGGTAGTGCACCCGAGACGTGGATAATGTGCCACGTGGCTAGTTTAGTTCGTACATTTGTCACAACATAGATTGTCACAACATAGAAGCTTTGATATTTTGCTCCCCTGCAGGGGCTATATTCCAGTTCCCGTGCGTTTGCCGTTCACCCGGCACTTGACTGGACACCTGCTGCGCAGTGTTCACGAGACTCGCGCCATTGTCGGTAATGCTGTTATCTCATTTCTTTGAGTGTTGTTTGTGACAAAGCGATATATTTTCTAGTCCTGTGAGCTGTTTACAGTATTTTCCGAGTGAATTGTGCATAAACACATTGTATTGTGCTTTTTTAAGTGTAATAACTCTGGGCGCAGAACCCAGGGCATTCTTTACCATCGGTTTCCGAGAGACATAGAACTCCGACGTGAATGGTTGTCTCCTTGTAAACTTGAGGAGAATATCAATATTAAAAATGCAAAGATGTGTTCCGAACATTTTCAACTGCAGGATTGCAAATAGGACATATGAAATGAGTTCCTCGGTTTACCTACGAGGAAGTTGCTGAAGCCAGATGCAGTTTGAACCCAGAAAATAGCTAACTGGTGTGTAAGTAAACCTGGTGCTTCAGGTTCTGCCCCACACGGAAGACAACATAGTGGAAAGAGAACATCATACTAACCTCAGAGCAGTGAGGAAGAGGGATGCAAAAAAGGGCTCTTGAAACGTCCGAATTTTTGGCTCCCGAGAAAACAAAACTGGAGAAGTAAATTAACATGGAAATTTCCTTTGATTTGATAGTTAAAATAAAAGAGAAAGAAATTAAGGATTTGAACAATGAATTGGCTGTTGTAAAGAGCAGAAACATTTTACTAGGACAAAAAATTGCAACTATGAAGAAACAGGGCGTACCTCTTGAAAAATCTATTCCTTCTAGTAAGAGTATGAAAAGAATAAATAATCGAACAATGGAAACTCCAGGTATGCCTGAGATACTAGAGTTCGCTGTCATGTGTACGCGAAGTGTGTTCGCTTTTGTGTGTGTGTGTGTGTGTGTGTGTGTGTGTGTGTGTGTGTGTGTGTGTTTACTGTCAAAGGCTGTGGGCAAAAGCTACATATGAGTGTCCTTCAATCATGTCTTCTTTATAGTAAAACAACAAGTAAGGAGGTTAAAACTATGCTAAATCAGTTTTTCACATAAAGACAAATTTGATGCCTGGTGAAGGGTGGTGGGGGGTGAAATGGATGTGTACGACCCGGGACAATCGGGAGATCCGGGAAAAACCCGGGAATTTTTTCGTGCAGGAGAAAACTGGGAATACCTGGGAATTTTTTATAATTCCGGGAATTTTTCATTGTTTTAGTTTTCTGTTAAATTTTTGTAATTTTGACTGGTAAGAACTGATACCCTAACAAAGGATATTACTGTATCCCACTACTGCAGAATAATACTTCAACAATGAAACATAAAAGAGAGAATAAACTAAAATAAGTTAAATTGCAAAGGAAATGTGCTATATACGACGACGACACACAGGCTCGTGCAAACGTCTGCCAACAGCAAAATGTGTCAAAGGCTTTAGAAAGTGTGTGCAATGCTTCATAACAACAAACTGCCTCCAATGGGCGTGAAGTCACAACTGTTTACATTAGGTTTGTTTGAGCAGTTACGAGCGGGCTCCTGAGCATGCGCAGTTAGGTTGCGTTTGAGTAGTAGATTCTCCCACTTCTGGCTACAGGAATGTGGCTGTTGGCTGTGCAAGCAGTCGCAGCAAGCAGATAGATGCTACTGGGAAAATGTCATGTCAAATTCATATTATTGAGGGGGGGGGGGGGGAGGGGAAACTTGTTTCACAAAGCACCTAGCATCCAGCGCACGTTGGTCTATTGATTATTCATATGATTTTGAAATGCATCCCTGTTGGTTTTTGAACATTCTTGGACACATTTTAAGTTGATTTCTGAATGAATCATAAGTTGATTTTTGAATGTGTGCATAGTGTACGTGATGTATCTTTTAGGAGAATCCTCGTCGCATCTAGAAATACACTTTCCGCATACAAAAGGGGACAAAGCTAAAAGAGCTGAGCGGATGAATTATTGTGAGATTTTTTTTAGAGGGGCAGGCTGTCAAACCGGCCGGCTGGGGGCAGGAGAGGCACCACAGGACATTTCAATTTCCACTGTCCTGAATATAGTTTGATGGCATCCATTACAAAATATACACGTTTCAAATCCACAGAGCGAAATATAGTGACGTGCGATAGTAGAATGCCGTATGAAGATGAGCACTGCACTTTGACACACTTAAGACCAAATAACATGTCTTACATGTCCTTGATCACGTATGTTTTATGTTTCACAGTTTTCAAAAAGCTGTGCGCTACAAGATGAACATATTTTTGAAATTACGGTATGTTGATAATTTTTACTTATGGACCGTCTGACAGCAACTGAATAAAACACAATTTTATGCCATATATGTTTTGCCTTTATTTTCTGCAAGGCATCATCAGTGTCTTGGAATATGTACATATGTTTGCTATTTAATTTACATTTTTGTCACTGTGCCTATAGGTTATAAACAGTTCTGGTGGTTGGTATTTCCTATTAAGTAGTAATGTTTTGAACTGTACTTACAGGTTGCGTGGACCATTTCTTACATATTACGCTCCTGTTGCATTTTTGGTGGTGTTCTTTTTCTTATGAATGCCAATTTGTGGTTTTTTTCCATATTCCACAGCACTATGCTGTCAGACGGTCCATAAGTAAAAATTATCAACATACTGTAATATTACACGCAACTGAGGAAGACAGGACTACAAAAGTTGAAGATATTTTTTTTAGGTTGGCCTGGTTAGCAAATATCGTAGATCTGGGGCTGATGCACAGAGCAGTCTGAATTATAGTGGGTAGTCTCCACGTGACCCGTGTTTCCATTTAGTGACTTTACTCTTTACTGTATCCCCTTTGTTTACTCTCATATCAAATGAAAACAAAACGGATATATGTGGCTGGGAGCTGTCAAGTGAATTAAAATACATTCACATAATTACCTAAAATATGTTATTAGTTTCAGATTTTATTTTATTTCCATCTTTCTGGCAGTCAAGCACTAATCGCCTTGCAGAACAATGACGTCCTTTTTGTCTGTTTGCTAAAGAAATTTGACTTTCATTAACCTTTTCTGCAGAGGCATTAATTGTATTTGAAACGAAATGTATAATTCCACAGCACTGGCTAGTTTCAACTGTTCACTGCATTGCAGGTGCATATTTTCATCTTCTAGCATGTATGGCAGTATGCCATAAAAAGAACCAAACAAATAATATCAGATCGAGGTCTACTTCATTGGGAATCTGGACATACGAATGTGCACTATAAGTGTGCACTTTAAATGTGCACATTTTAGTACGGTTCACGAAATTCCGATGCTCTTGGAGTATCCTCTGATGTCTTGTTTCTTTTATGACATAATGTATAATCTTTCAATGTTTTACACGAACGTACATACAGGCTTCCTACGTCACGGTAGTTGTGCAAACGCGGTGTCGCCTGTTATCTGCGATCTCTGGCAATTGTTGAAATCAACTTGTTTCTAACAAGTCCTGGGAAAATATTGCGAATGGTGGTTTGAAAAGCGTTACTTTCAAAGTAAATATCCTTTTACGTAAGTTGAACTATGTGCGAAATGTACCACGAATATCTTAAATCACAGAGTGTTTGACACACATTTAAAAATCAACTCTTTGATGATGAGCCATTTAGAAGAATTTCGAACCCTAAAGATCAGACATTTATGTCATTATTAAATATTTTACTCGCACATTTGTGTGATGTATCCTAAAGTGTAACACACGCAGAAAAGTTCAACATTATATGCAGAAGTTTAGCTTCTCTTGCAGTTTATTAACCTTTGAGACCAATGTTATATGTGAAAGCTTTGCTTTTCTTGTAGCAGCTGTATGTATATTAATTTAAACTATTAACTTTCCCTGTTTGTGTGTTCGTGGTTCTTAACAGTGGTGTTGCTGCTGGCTGGCATCACCACATGTCCTATGCTCTGAATATCCGCAAGATCAAGAGACATGAGCTATGACTGGCTTACAAAAGAGCATCACAATCTCGATTTCAGTGATTCGGAAAGTAACATGCGGTGTTTGGTGGATTTCCAATGCATATTTTCGTAATACGAAAATACGCAGCGTACATGTTGCTGCACATCGGAGATATTTCCAAAACGTGTCTTTTTTTTTTCCCTGAGTTTCATTTTCTAAAGTGCCAGGAAATTCTACACCCATGCTTAAAACCATAACCATTAAAAGGATTGATAAGTTTTGCAGTTTAGAGGGAAAAGATACTGTCACTTAACACGGAAAAAGTATCCTTTTACCCTGGAGAAAGTGTATTTTTAACCAGGAAATCCAGGAATTTTTTTTCCTTGTCCACATATACACCCTGTTACTTTAAGAGCTTTGTCTTCAAAAACATAATGCTTACTTAAAAAGAAAGAAGTATCTTTTGCCCTGTCAATCAACACTCCAAGAATGGTCCTAGCGGTTTAAGTGTCAACCAGGCATTTTAAAGGCAGTACGAGATTTAATTAAGGTTAGCTCTGCAATGTTTGTATCATTGGAGGCCATGGCTGTCCTAAGCTGTGATGAAATGAATACTGACAGTTATGTGAGCTACGATTCACCTGACGTCGTACTTGGACCGCACAAGAATGTTCGAGTAGTCTTGATAAGATCTTTGTTTTCAAAGTGAAAGCAGCCAATTTATTATGATTTTGGTGTGACAATGACAAGCAGTTTGTTGCATACAATTATTACAAAACTTGAGGGAGTTGGGGTTTGTGATGTAGCAGTTACATGTGATATGGGAGCAAAAAATTCAGAAGTGTGGAAACAACTTGGTGTCTCCATAATTAACACATATTTTTCAAACCCTATGGACAATATGAGGAAAATGTGAGATTCTTACGATGTACCACATTTGCTAAAATCATTAAGAAATCACTTTGTTTACGACTGAATCACCTCGGCTGACGGTGCTGTATTTACCGAGACTGCAATAGAAAACCTTCTAGAGCACCAGAAAAGTGATCTTTCTATCTACTATCACATATCGGAAGCTCACACAAATGTGAGTGGATGTGCACTTCATAATGATAGAATGGAAGTACAGCTATTTTCAAGTTGCACTGCCCAAGCTGTGAGATATATACTCCATAAGGATTGCAAAGGAAGCTTCATTGAATTGATAAACAACATTTTTGACGCACTGAACTTGAGGTACACCCAAGATCAGAAAGCATGTCTTAAAAGTGGTGTGGTTTCAACCCGAGAAGTCAAGAAAAAAATTCCTGAAGAGATTTTTGGAGATTTGCTTGAATATATGAGTGGGGAAAAGAAATACTCTCTTCCTGTTTTAAAAATTATTTGTTACATCAGTATAATTTTTAGGCTTTTTGTGTGTGTGTGAAAAATGCTGGGGAAACCTACATCCTTATTGCCAGACTGTATAAAGATCACGTTGAAAATTTGTTTTCTAGAATTCATGGTCTTGATGCATTTTATAATTATCCCACACCTTCAGAGGTGAAACAATAGAATATGCTTACTAGTGCTGACTGACAATTTAATAAATATACCTTTGTCACTTGGTGCTTCCATTGCGGAGGACAAAGACCAAAATTCTGAAGAAGAAATAGTGGACGAACTTGAGAATTTTATTTCTAGTGAGTTGTGCAACAAAGTAGCCGACATGTCACTTCACGATATTTCATACGAAGAAGATTTGCTCGGAGATTGTGATTTTGTGGTTCAGCGAGCTCCACTGAAGACGTTACTTGTGATGCCTTAAAATGCTCAGGAGGATACATTGCATTCAAGTGCAGAAAACATCGACAGCTCATTAGGAATTACAACAGCAAAATGTCATATTGGTGCAAAATCAACAGCGAAACAAGACTGGATAAGTGTACTTTCAAAAGGTGGGCTTACATCTCCATCATCTGAATAGTTAGCTACAATATCAGATTTCGAAATTATTTTTGTGTCTTTTTTTATGGAGCAAACACGTCACGGAGTCATTACGACCCTCGTTCGACCGAGATTTTCTGAAATCGAGAAGAAAATTATTGATTTTTATGTAATAATGAGAACTTTCATTCACATTAGATTTATCAATAAAAGAGCCGAATGGGATGTAGTGAAGTGGGCTTTGGCAAAGAGAAATGTTCTCTGGGCTGTGTCGTCTTTAGCAACTTTGAGTTAAATTTTCCAGGTCAACATGTTGAGTTAAGTTTTGTCATCTCTGTCATTTGTTGTTGTTGTTGTGGTCTTCAGTCCTGAGACTGGTTTGATGCAGCTCTCCATGCTACTCTATCCTGTGCAAGCTTTTTCATCTCCCAATACCTACTGCAACCTACATCCTTCTGAATCTGCTTAGTGTATTCATCTCTTGGTCTCCCCCTACGATTTTTACCCTCCACGCTGCCCTCCAATACTAAATTGGTGATCCCTTGATGCCTCAGAACATGTCCTACCAACCGATCCCTTCTTCTGGTCAAGTTGTGCCACAAACTTCTCTTCTCCCCAATCCTATTCAATACTTCCTCATTAGTTATGTGATCTACCCATCTAATCTTCAGCATTCTTCTGTAGCACCACATTTCGAAAGCTTCTATTCTCTTCTTGTCCAAACTATTTATCGTCCATGTTTCACTTCCATACATGGCTACACTCCACACAAATACCTTCAGACATGACTTCCTGACACTTAAATCTATACTCGATGTTAACAAATTTCTCTTCTTCAGAAACGCTTTCCTTGCCATTGCCAGCCTACATTTTATATCCTCTCTACTTCGACCATCATCAGTTATTTTGCTCCCCAAATAGCAAAACTCCTTTACTACTTTAAGTGCCTCATTTCCTAATCTAATTCCCTCAGCATCACCCGACTTAATTAGACTACATTCCATTATCCTTGTTTTACTTTTGTTGATGTTCATCTTATATCCTCCTTTCAAGACACTGTCCATTCCATTCAACTGCTCTTCCAAGTCCTTTGCTGTCTCTGACAGAATTACAATGTCATCGGCGAACCTCACAGTTTTTATTTCTTCTCCATGAATTTTAATACCTACTCCGAATTTTTCTTTTGTTTCCTTTACTGCTTGCTCAATATACAGATTGAACAACATCGGGGACAGGCTACAACCCTGTCTTACTCCCTTCCCAACCACTGCTTCCCTTTCATGTCCTTCGACTCTTATAACTGCCATCTGGTTTCTGTACAAATTGTAAATAGCCTTTCGCTCCCTGTATTTTACCCCTGCCACCTTTAGAATTTGAAAGAGAGTATTCCAGTCAACATTGTCAAAAGCTTTCTCTAAGTCTACAAATACTAGAAACGTAGGTTTGCCTTTCCTTAATCTTTCTTCTAAGATAAGTCGTAAGGTCAGTATTGCCTCACGTGTTCCAGTGTTTCTACGGAATCCAAACTGATCTTCTCCGAGGTTGGCTTCTACTAGTTTTTCCATTCGTCTGTAAAGAATTCGTGTTAGTATTTTGCAGCTGTGACTTATTAAGCTGATAGTTCGGTAATTTTCACATCTGTCAACACCTGCTTTCTTTGGGATTGGAATTATTATATTCTTCTTGAAGTCTGAGGGTATTTCGCCTGTTTCATACATCTTGCTCACCAGATGGTAGAGTTTTGTCAGGACTGGCTCTCCCACGGCCGTCAGTAGTTCCAATGGAATATTGTCTACTCCGGGGGCCTTGTTTCGACTCAGGTCTTTCAGTGCTCTGTCAAACTCTTCACGCAGTATCGTATCTCCAATTTCATCTTCATCTACATACTTTTCCATTTCCATAATATTGTCCTCAAGTACATCGCCCTTGTATAGACCCTCTATATACTCCTTCCACTATTCTGCTTTCCCTTCTTTGCTTAGAACTGGGTTTCCATCTGAACTCTTGATATTCATACAAGTCGTTCTCTTATCTCCAAAGGTCTCTTTAATTTTCCTGTAGGCTGTATCTATCTTACCCCTAGTGAGATAGTCCTCTACATCCTTACATTTGTCCTCTAGCCATTCCTGCTTAGCCATTTTGCACTTCCTGTCGATCTCATTTTTGAGACGTTTGTATTCCTTTTTGCCTGTTTCACTTACTGCATTTTTATATTTTCTCCTTTCATCAATTAAATTCAATATTTCTTCTGTTACCCAAGGATTTCTACTAGCCCTCGTCTTTATACCTACTTGATCCTCTGCTGCCTTCACTACTTCATCCCTCAAAGCTACCCATTCTTCTTCTACTGTATTTATTTCCCCCATTCCTGTCAATTGCTCCCTTATGCTCTCCCTGAATCTCTGTACAACCTCTGGTTCTTTTAGTTTATCGAGGTCCCATCTCCTTAAATTCCCACCTTTTTGCAGTTTCTTCAGTTTTAATCTACAGGTCATAACCAATAGATTGTGATCAGAGTCCACATCTGCCCCTGGAAATGTCTTACAATTTAAAACCTGATTCCTAAATCTCTGTCTTACCATTATATAATCTATCTGATACCTTTTAGTATCTCCAGGGTTCTTCCATGTATACAACCTTCTTTCATGATTCTTAAACCAAGTGTTAGTTATGATTATGTTGTGCTCTGTGCAAAATTCTACCAGGCGGCTTCCTCTTTCATTTCTGTCCCCCAATCCATATTCACCTACTATGTTTCCTTCTCTCCCTTTTCCTACACTCGAATTCCAGTCACCCATGACTATTAAATTTTCGTCTCCCTTCACAATCTGAATAATTTCTTTTATTTGATCATACATTTCTTCAATTTCTTCGTCATCTGCAGAGCTAGTTGGCATATAAACTTGTACTACTGTAGTAGGTGTGGGCTTCGTATCTATCTTGGCCACAATAATGCGTTCACTATGCTGTTTGTAGTAGCTTACCCGCATTCCTATTTTCCTATTCATTATTAAACCTACTCCTGCATTACCCCTATTTGATTTTGTGTTTATAACCCTGTAGTCACCTGACCAGAAGTCTTGTTCCTCCTGACACCGAACTTCACTAATTCCCACTATATCTAACTTCAACCTATCCATTTCCCTTTTTAAATTTTCTAACCTACCTGCCCGATTAAGGGATCTGACATTCCACGCTCCGATCCGTAGAATGCCAGTTTTCTTTCTCCTGATAATGACATCCTCCTGAGTAGTCCTCGCCCGGAGATCCGAATGGGGGACTATTTTACCTCCGGAATATTTTACCCAAGAGGACGCCATCATTATGTAATCATACAGTAAAGCTGCATGCCCTCGGGAAAAATTACGGCTGTAGTTTCCCCTTGCTTTCAGCCGTTCGCAGTACCAGCACAGCAAGGCCGTTTTGGTTATTGTTACAAGGCCAGATCAGTCAATCATCCAGACTGTTGCCCTTGCAACTACTGAAAAGGCTGCTGCCCCTCTTCAGGAACCACACGTTTGTCTGGCCTCTCAACAGATACCCCTCCGTTGTGGTTGCACCTACGGTACGGCTATCTGTATCGCTGAGGCACGCAAGCCTCCCCATCAACGGCAAGGTCCATAGTTCATGGGGGGGGGTCTGTCATAATATTTCTAAATATGTTTGAACTAAAGTAGCACTTAAAATTGTAAAATATTCAGCACAATCACGCTCTTAAGCTGGCAGTATTGACAAGCATTTACAGCTAGCTTTGGATATTAAGGAGTGTTGTCATCAATACTTTTACTGCTTCAATTTCTTTTCAGATATTTCGCCTACTAATTCTTCCGAATCATCTCGAACCCCATCAGTTAGATGCTCAAAACTTAATGAAAAGAGACATGAAAAATTATTTTGCTCTGTGAGATTCGCATTAGTGATCACGTGACTTTGCCAACACTGGCTGCCACTTGACGTAACGTGTCGCCGACCGATAAGAGCATAGTCGCCGGAGTGGCCTACCTTTCCAGTCTGTTGGCATGGCTTTCATATTTATCCACAAGTCTGCTAAGTACCAATAGCTAGTTTGAATAAAAACGGGATGATGGTCTTCCTTTCTGTTTATCTTCTGTCACTCGGAGTCTCTGACATCATTGAGTGGAAGTTCTGAGTATCCGACCGTAGCTGTTTGCCACGTGATAGGAACTTTGAGAAAAGGAAGAGGCTGTGGGAGGCATTTGTACCTGCGGAACTGCGGGACGTTGTAAATCTGCCATATATAGTAACAAATTTGAATTCGTTGACTTAACTGAATAAAATTTCATTGGTGTTCAGTTTGCAGTCAGTTCCTAGATAACAACAAAAAAGTTGCAAATCTCAAAGGTAACGATGGTAAGCTTCTCGAGTTGTAGAAGTGAAATATGCCTTCAGCAAATTCGAAAGTTGAAAAAATGTTAATGTTCTGAAACAACGAACGGAGGTTCGTGACATCGGTCACATAATATTCAGTGACATTGAAGGGAAAAGAGTACTTAGCAACGAAAGTAAAATAAAAGGAGATACTTGTTGTCAATGATACCATATTTGGATGAAAAATACAGACCATTTTATGAGAACTTCTGTCATACTGATGTGGACTTTGAACAAACCTGCTTCCTTCTGAAACTTCCCGGCAGATTAAAACTGTGTGTTGGACTGAGACTCGAACTCACTGCATAGTGAAAATTTCATTCTGCTTCCTTCTGTATAAGCCCCTTCTGTTGTTCTCAGTAGCTGTGCTGGCTCGAAAGCTGGCTGAAGGATGTTAGTTCTACTAATAGTGGGTATGCTTTTGAAGTTACATTGACATCTGACTATGTCTTCTGGGTGCTTCACTCTTTTTGTCAGGCAGTGTATCTTAGTATTCGGTGATTACGAATATGTTATTTTTGTATATTTAGTGTTATCAGTGAAAACTCCGTGTCGGAATATCAACCTATAAGGTAGATATTGCCCCTCCCCAAGAACCATTGACCTTGCCGTCGGTGGGGAGGCTTGCGTGCCTCAGCGATACAGATAGCCGTACCGTAGGTGCAATCACAACGGAGGGGTATCTGTTGAGAGGCCAGACAAACGTGTGGTTCCTGAAGAGGGGCAGCAGCCTTTTCAGTAGTTGCAGGGGCAACAGTCTGGATGATTGACTGATCTGGCCTTGTAACATTAACCAAAACGGCCTTGCTCTGCTGGTACTGCGAACAGCTGAAAGCAAGGGGAAACTACGGCCGTAATTTTTCCCGAGGGCATGCAGCTTTACTGTATGGTTAAATGATGATGGCGTCCTCTTGGGTAAAATATTCCGGAAGTGAAATAGTCCCCCATTCGGATCTCCGGGCGGGGGCTACTCAGGAGGACGTCGTTATCAGATTAGATTAGATTTACTTTCATTCCAATTGATCCATAGTGAGGAGGTCCTCCAGGATGTGGAACATGTCAAAAAACAACAATACATGACAAATATTTACAACTAAAACAAATAAGCTAATGTACCATTTCACAGGTCCCAAGTGGAATGATCGTCATTTTTTAATGAACACTATATGAAAGTCATTTTACAAATACTAATGCACTGAATTTAAAATAAAAAAGTTTATTTATTTATTTATAAGGTAATAAACATGTAATACAACTACACACACACACACACACACACACACATACATATTTACAATGAACACATTACTGCACTGAAATTGCGCAGAAGTTATATTGTACCTGCAACTGCTTGAGGCTCACCAGCTTCTAACTGAAGCAACAGGTCAAATCTATTTCCCACATTCACCATGAAGCTGTCAGACAAAGTTCTAGGCCTGTTCCTCCTGTTGCCTGTTGCCACTTCCCACCTCTCTTTACCCTTCTCCCTCCTTAAAGTGTCAAGATCTCCCCTGGCCTTGTCTAACTCAGCCTGAAGGGTGGCGATTTTCACCTCCTGCTCAAGTATCTTCCTATCTCTACTACAAATCCTACAAAACCACTGATGAGTCTCATTTACTTCCCCTATTCCAAGGCCACTACAGTCACCCACATGGAAAAAACTACAGCACCCATCACACAAAAGCCCCGACCAAACAGTTCTACGGCAAGTCGAGCACTTTTCACTTGTGATAAACGTAATGGTTTATTAAGAATAAGTCAGTTAAATTACAGATAAACACAAAAATTCGGTTACACAAAATTTGGCCTATACGCAACTGTGTGTAAACAAAAACAAAAGTGCAAAGTTTCTGAAACAACCACTTAAACTTTACGCTACTTTCCGGAAATGCTAGTTAAATAATGAAGAGCTACGCTAATTTAAATTGTTGGAGAGAGCAAGGAACAATTAAACGAAATTCTATAGATTTGCTGCAGCAGAACGTAAACAGAAAATACAACTTTATGATCTTTTCGCATTTTCTGCTTTATTACACAAAGAAAAATGAAACTTTTAATGGTACACTTAAAAGGCACACTAATACACCTATTTACCACATAATCAGTACTAATCTATATGTTTTATAATCTAAAATGACTTATCTTTACGAGAACACCAAAACTCGCGCTAGTCGCCTGGCTGCAGGCAAATGCCAATATGCATGCACTCTACGTCCAGATTCACAACTCTTTCAGGAGAAAGAAAACTGGCGTTCTACGGGTCGGAGCATGGAATGTCAGATCCCTTAATTGGGCAGGTAGGTTAGAAAATTTAAAAAGGGAAGTGGATAGGTAAAAGTTAGAGATAGTGGGAATTAGTGAAGTTCGGTGGTAGGAGGAACAAGACTTTTGGTCAGGTGGCTACAGGGTTATAAACACAAAGTCAAATAGGAGTAATGCAGGAGTATGTTTAATAATGAATGAAAAAATAGGAGTGCGGGTAAGCTACTACAAACAGCATAGTGAACGCATTACTGTGGCCAAGATAGACACGAAGCCCACGCCTACTATAGTAGTACAACTTTATATGCCAACTAGCTCTGCAGATGACAATGAAATTGAAGAAATGTATGATGATATAAAAGAAATTATTCACATAGTGAAGGGAGACGAAAATTTAATAGTCATGAGTGACTGGAATTTGGTAGTAGGAAAAGGGAGAGAAGGAAACGTAGTAGGTGAATATGGATTGGGGCTAAGAAATGAAAGAGGAAGTCGCCTGGTAGAATTTTGCACAGAGCACAACTTAATCATAGCAAACACTTGGTTCAAGAATTATAAAAGATGGTTGTATAAATGGAAGAAGCCTGGAGATACTGACAGATTTCAGATAGATTATATAATGGTAAGACAGAGATTTAGGAACAAGGTTTTAAATTGTAAGACATATCCAGGGGCAGATGTGGACTCTGACCACAATCTATTGGTTATGAACAGTAGATTAAAACTGAAGAAACTGCAAAAAGGTGGGAATTTAAGGAGATGGGGCCTGGATAAACTGACAAAACCAGAGGTTGTACAGAGGTTGAGGGAGAGCATAAGGGAACAAATGACAGGAATGGGGGAAAGAAATACAGTAGAAGAGGAATGGGTAGCTTTGATAGATGAAGTAGTGAAGGCAGCAGAGGATCTATTAGGTAAAAAGACGAGGGCTAGTAGAAATAGTTGGGTAACAGAAGAAATATTGAATTTAATCGATGAAAGGAGAAAATATAAAAATGCAGTAAATAAAGCAGGCAAAAAGGAATACAAACATCGCAAAAATGAGATCGACAGGAAATGGAAAATGGCTAAGTAGGGATGGCTAGAGGATAAATGTAAGGATGTAGAGGCGCATATCACCAGGGGTAAAATAGATACTGCCTACAGGAACATTAAAGAGACCTTTGGAGAAAGGAGAACCACTTGCATGAATATCAAGAACTCAGATGGAAACCAAGTTCTAAGCAAAGAAGGGAAAACAGAAAGGTGGAAGGAGTATATAGAGGGTCTATACAAGGGCGACGTTCTTGAGGACAATAATAGAGAAATGGAAGATAATGTAGATGAAGATGAAATAGGAGATACAATACTGCGTGAAGAGTTTGACAGAGCACTGAAAGACCTGAGTCGAAACAAGGCCCCGGGAGTAGACAACATTCCATTAGAACTACTGACAGCCTTGGTCCTGACAAAACTCTACCATCTGGTGAGCAAGATGTATGAGACAGGCGAAATACCCTCAGACTTCAAGAAGAATATAATAATTCCAATCCCAAAACAAGCAGGTACTGACAGATGTGAAAAATACCGAACAATCAGTTTAATAAGTCACGGATGCATTATACTGACGCGAATTCATTACAGGCGAATGGAAAAACTGGTAGAAGCCGACCTCGGGGAAGATCAGTTTGGATTCCGTAGAAATGTTAACACGTGAGGCAATACTGACCTTACGACTTATCTTAGAAGAAAGATTAAGGAAAGGCAAACCTATGTTTCTAGCATTTGTAGACTTAGAGAAAGCTTTTGACAATGTTGACTGGAATACTCCCTTTCAAATTCTAAATGTGGCAGGAGTAAAATACAGGAAGCGAAAGGTTATTTACAATTTGTACAGAAACCAGATGGCAGTTATAAGAGTCGAGGGGCATGAAAGGGAAGCAGTGGTTGGGAAGGGAGTGAGACAGGGTTGTAGCCTCTCCCCGATGTTATTCAATCTGTATATTGAGCAAGCAGTAAAGGAAACAAAAGTATAATTCAGAGTAGGTATTAAAATCCATGGAAAAGAAATAAAAACTTTGAGGTTTGCCGATGACGTTGTAATTCTGTCAGAGACAGCAAAGGACTTGGAAGAGCAGTTGAACGGAATGGACAGTGTCTTGAAATGAGGATATAAGATGAACATCAACAAAAGCAAAACGAGGATAATGGAATGTAGTCGAACTAAGTCGGGTGATGTTGAGGTAATTAGATTAGGAAATAAGACACTAAAAGTAGTAAAGGAGTTTTGCTATTTGGGGAGCAAAATAACTGATGATGGTCGATGTAGAAAGGATATAAAATGTAGACTGGCAATGGCAAGGAAAGCGTTTCTGAAGAAGAGAAATTTGTTAACATCGAGTATAGATTGAAGTGTCAGGAAGTCGTTTCTGAAAGTATTTGTATGGAGTGTAGCCATGTATGGCAGTGAAACATGGACAATAAATAGTTTGGAGAAGAAGACAATAGAAGCTTTTTAAATGTGGTGCTACAGACGAATGTTGAAGATTAGGTGGGTAGATCACGTAACTAATGAGGAGGTATTGAATAGGATTGGGGAGAAGAGAAGTTTGTGGCACAACTTGACTAGAAGAAGGGATCGGTTGGTAGGACATGTCCTGAGGCATCAAGGGATCACCAATTTAGCATTGGAGGGCAGTGTGGAGGGTAAAAATCGTAGAGGGAGACCAAGAGATGAATACACTAAGCAGATTCAGAAGGATGTAAGTTGTAGTAGGTACTGGTAGATGAAGGAGCTTGCACAGGATAGATTAGCATGGAGAGCTGCATCAAACCAGTCTCAGAACTGGAGACCACAACAACAAGAAAGGAGATTGGTACTGACCGTAACAATGGCACGTCGAGTTGCAGACAGGCACAAGGAAAAGACACAAACGCGTTTGGATTTGGACAAAGACTTCTTCAGAAAAAGAAACTCTCACCTATTCATTATCACAAGCGAGCACACTTCACGCAAACGTGACCGCCTTCTCCGGCAGCTCAGACCGGAATGCCACTGTCGTGCGGGATGGAAGCAGCAATACGGATGGGGTGAGGAAGGGGAAGGGATAGTAATATACGGAAGAGGGGAGGGGGGGAGGGGGAAACGCGTGCTGTCTGGTAGTGTGCAAGGTCTAGGCAGCCGACAGGTGGAGCGTCGAGAAGTGTGGGCAGCGCTGTGGGGAGAGGGGGAGGGGGGTTAATGGGGAGTGAAAAAGGAGAGGAGCAGGCAAGCGGAAAGACGCACGGGTGTGTTGGCAGGAGGCGGCACACAAAGATGGTGGGGGACAAGTATAGGTAGGAGGTGACAGGACAGAGGGGATGGAAACTGCTGAGTGGAGGGTGTGTGGATAGTAACCTGCTGTAACCAGAGGGTAACCTACTGTCCACACACCCTCCACCCTCTCTGTTTGTCACCTCCTCTCTATTCTTGCACCCTACTATCTTCGTGTGCCGCTTTCTGCTGACGCACCCGTGCATCTTGTCCTTTTTCAGCCCCTCTCCTGTTTCACTCCCCATTACCCTCCCCCTCTCCCTGCAACTCTGCCCCACAGCCACCCAACGCTGCACCTTTTGGCAGTCTAGACGCTGTACACTCTGCCAGACAGCGCTCTTCTCCCCCCCCCCCCTCCCCCCCTTTCTGTATACTACTATCCCTTTCTCTTTGTCACCCCATCTGGTTGCTGCTGGTCTGAGCTGCTGGCAATGGTGATTTTTGTGTGTGTGTGTGTGTGTGTGTGTGTGTGTGTGTGTGTGAGGTTGGCTTGCTTGTGTTAATGAACAGGTGCGTGTTTTCTTTTCTGAAGAAGGCTTTGGCCTAAAGCTAATGTGTATGTGTCTATTCTTTGTGCCTGTCTGCAACTCGACGTGTCATTTTTACGGTGAGTAGCAGTCTATCTTTTCCTTACATTCACACTGTAGGAAAAGACAGGTTGCTACTTACACTAAAGAAGACACGTCAAGTTGCAGACAGGTACAGTTAAGACACTCACATGTAGCTTTCGACCACAGCCTCTTTGAGTAAAAAAAAAAAAACACACACACACACACACACACACACACACACACACACACACACACACACACACACACACACAAATCAAGCACACCTCACGGACACATGACCCATGACCGCCAACTCCAGCATCTCAGCCCAAGATGTTGGAGGTGTGTGTGTGTGTGTGTGTGTGTGTGTTTTACTCACAGAGGCTGTGGTCGAAAGCTATATGTGAGTGCCTTTTTAATTGTACCTGTCTGCAACTTGACGTGTCTTCTTTAGCGTAAGTAGCAACCTGTATTTTCCTACATTGTTCATATTCCTACCTGCATTTTCCTTATATTGTTAGTACCAGCAATGAATTTCTTCGATGACTGTAAATTGTTTGCTGTTTCTGTTTGTAGCGTGATGCGCAACACGTTTGTCAGTAGTGTTCGACAGTTTACTAGGGACCTGAAACCTAGGTCACAAAATTAAATAGTTGGTGAAACAAGTGACATATTAGTGTGTTTTCTTATAATAATGTATTACCAAGTACTCCAGCTAAAATTGATGGAAATCAGGTCCAGAGGAATTTGTGATACTAACAGTCGGCTTTTGCCAGTGACTTAATGGTAATGTCTATTGACACATCACTTCTTGTTGCACATTTTGAAGCGTGTTTCTTTTATAGCTCTGTTTGTTGTCATATTTTCATTGATTTTAAGAGAAATTATACTTTTAATCTTTGCTGTGTATAAGAAACAGGAAGCCGGCCGCTGTGGCCGAGTGGTTCTACGCAAGTGGTTCTAGGCACTTCAGTCTGGAACCGTGCTGCAGCTATGGTCGCAGGTTCGAATCCTACCTCGGGCATGGATGTGTGTGATGTCCTTAGGTTAGTTAGGTTTAAGTAGTTCTAAGTTTTGGGGACTGATGACTTCAGCTGTTAAGTCCCATATTGATTAGAGCCATTAGAAGAAACAGGGAACTCTCTCTCTCCAGCTTCAGGAAGAATTGCAATATTTAACCAATATATCAGTCTTCTTTTTACAATAAACGGTTTATTTTTTACACACACGTTCAGAAAAAACAGAAAGGAACGAAAGACTAGACGTAGGATGTTCATATGCACAAGGCACATACATTAGTATCTTCTGCAGAAATGATTAGCATACGAACCGTGTCGGCCCGCGAGTTCGAGGTCGACGTTGATATCGTGGCACGATACCACCTGCCGGTAAAATGAGCGGGCAGGTTTCGTCATCACTACAAACCAAAGGTAACAGATCAGTGTAACTTGAGCAGAAGTGCAGGATGCCTTACAAACTGTACCATCATATCAGTGAGTTTGAAAGAGGGCGCATTATTGGCACGAGAGACTGTGATGCCTCTATTTAGGAAACTGCTACTCGTGTGGGACAAAGTGTTTCGACAGTGCGACGGGTGCGTGCAGAATGCTTCACGAAAGGCTGGGACTGGTCGCCCCTCTGAGTCCCCCACCCCCTCCCCTTATCCTAACGGCATTGCAGGGCAGATCTATATCTACATCTATACTCTGCAAACCACTGTAAGGGTATGTCCCATTTTTCCAATTGTTAGGATATCTTCCTGTTCCATTCACATATGGAGCATAGACAGAATGATTCTTTGAATGCCCCTGTGCGTGCAGTAATTATTCTAATCTCATCCTCAGGATCTCTATGTGAGCGATACATAGGGAGTTGTAGTATATCCCTAGAGTGATCATTTAAAGCAGGTCTTGAAACTTTATTAATAGATTGTCTAGGGATAGTTTACATCTGTCTTCAAGCATCTGCCAGTTCAATTCCTGCAGTAACTCTGTGACACTCCCCCACAGAATAAACAAACCTGTAAACATATGTGCTGCCCTTCTCTGTATATGTTCAATATCCCCTGTTAGTACTATCGGGTACCGGTCCCACACACTTGAGCAGTATTCTAGAACCAGTCACACAAGTGATTTGTAAACAATCTCTTTTGTAGATTGATTGCACTTTCCCAGTATTCTGCTAATAACCAAACTCTGCCACCTGCTTTCCCACGACTGAATGTACATGATCATTCCATTTCGTATCCCTACAAAGTGTTTCACCCAGGTGTTTGTACAAGTTGGCCAATTCCAAAAGAATACAAAGAGCACTCTACGGCACTGGCCCCTTACCTAATTTGCAGTTATCGTGAATCTCTTGCCCACCAAAAAGTCCCAAGAGAATGGGAAAAAGTGCAGGTGACTCCAGTATATAAGAAGAATAAAAGAACGGATGGGTAAAATTACAGAATTTGTGAACGTATTCTCAGTCTGAATATAATAAACTTTCTCGAGACTGAGAAACTTGTGTCCACGAATCGGCATTGTTTTAGAAAGCATCGTTTGTGCCGGACTCGGCTTATACTGAGAACTACGGGTGAAGGGCAACAGGCAGATTCCATATTTCTAGATTTCTGGAAAGCATTTGATACGGTCCCCCATTGCAAGCTGCTAATAAAGATACGAGCATATGGAATAAGGTCAATGATATGTGAGTGGCTTGAAGACTTCTTAAATAATAGAACCCAGTACGTTGTCCTCGACAGCCAGTGTCCGACAGAGATGATGGTATCGTCTGGAGTGCCCCAGGGAAGTGTCATAGAACTGCTGCTGCTCTCTATACAGGTAAATGAGCTGGCAGACAGGGTGGGCAGCAATCTGCGGTCATTCGCTGGCGATAAGGCATAGGAGTTGAGTGACTGCAGGAAGATAAGAGACAATTTGGACAAAATTTCCAGTCTGTGTGACAAATGGCAGCTAGCTCTAAGTGAGCGGATGGGTAGGAAGAACAAACCTGTAATGTTCAGATACGGTATTACTAGTGTCCTGCTCAACACAGTCGAGCGTAACGTTACAAAACAATACGAGATGAAATGAGCGTGTGACAACTGTGATAGGGAAGGCATATGATGACTTCGGTTTATCGGAAGAATGCTAGGAAAGAATGGTTCACCTGTAAAGGAGACCACGTATAGGTCAATGGTGCAACCTATTCTTATGTACTGCTTGAGTGTTTGGGATCCGTATCAGCTCAGATCGAAGAAAGATATCGAAGCAATTCAGAGGCAGGGTGCTACATTTGTTGCCGGTAGGTTCGAACAGTGTGTAAGTGCTACAGAGGTGCTTCGGGAACTCAAATGGGAATCCCTAGAGGGAAGGTGACATTCTTTTAGAGAAACAATATTGAGAAAATTTAGAGAACCGGCATTTGAAGCTGAGTGTCAAACGATTGTACTGCTGCCAGCATACATTGTGCATAAGGACCACGAAGATAAGATACGAGAAATTAGGGCTCGTAGAAAGGCATATAGATTGCCGTTTTTCCCTCACTCGATTTGTGAGGGGAACAGGAAAGGAAATGACTAGTAGTGGTACAGGCTACCATCCGTCACGCACCGTACGGTGACTTGCGGAATATCTGTGTAGGTGCTGATGTTATAGTCGTGGGATTCTACATTTTTTCATTTTGTGTGGAGCAAAATCTTACATTTCTGAACATTTGGAGCATGTTGCCAATCTCTACACCATGCTGAAATCTTATCAAGATCTGACTGAATATTTATGCAGCTTCTCATTATGGATAATTGCATAATCTGCAAAAAGCCAGATTTTACTATTAATATTGTCTGCAAGGTCATTAATATACAACATGAACAGCAAGAGTCCCAAGCCACTTTCCTTGGGCCCATTTCAGATTACTTCTATACATGACAATGACTCTCCATCCAGGATAACATGCTGTGTCCTCCGTACCAAAAAGCTCTTAGTCCACTCACAAATTTCACTCGATACCCCATACGATCGTACTTTTGATGACGAGCGTAAGTGTGGTCCGAGTCAAATGCTTTTCATAAATCGAGAAACACTGCATCTACCCGGTTGCCTCAATCCGAAGCTTTCGGTACGTCGTGTGAGAAAAGTGCGAGTTGGGTTTCACGCGATCGATATTTTCGAAATCCGTGCCGGTTGGCATCGAGGAGATCATTGTGTTCGATATACCTCATTATGTTTGAGCTCAGAATATGTTCTGAGGTTCTACAAGAAATGTTGGATGCTAGTTTTGTGGATCACTTCTACTTTTTCCAAAAACTGGACATGGTTTTTTGTTTGAGGGATCTGCAATAGATTATAGTTAGAAGGGGTAACTCAGCCACAAATTCAGTATAGAATCTCACAGGGATTCCATCAGGGCCTGAAGCTTTGCTCAATTTTAGTGATTTCTCTACACCATTTAATGCGATTCTGCCTGTTTTAATAATTCGGGAGTTAACTGTCTGGTTTTAAACTTTCTTTGTCTTTTGCGTTTAATTTGATTGGGAAACCATTGAGATTGAACTTAACATATACATGGATGGACATGAGAAATGAAAGGTTGCAATAAATTTTTCATCTGTGATTATTACTTTACGTATGAAATATTCTGTTGCAGATTAATAAAAATGAATTTCTTTGAATATTCCAAAATAATGATTCAAGTTTCACTTTTATTCAAGTGCTAAAGCTGTTTGTGCAAGAATGAAAATATTATTGTCCATTGAACTTAGCAAACATTTTCACGTTGCAGTGGATTTTTGTTTAACTGGATATACCCCGACTAGCTTTGAAGCATAAGACTACCTTTACTATATGAAATTGTTTTCTTTTTTTTTATATTGCTAAGCTCTCATGAAAATTATCCACTTTTAAGTACACTTTATGATATGTTCAGGATTTATCACTTTTTTGAATGAAAATTTACAAAAGCTGCAGCTTGTATCCACCGGTGAATGCACAAGATAAAATCTACTATCTCTTTTTATTCTGTGCCTGGAATGCTGTGAAAAGAAACACTTTATTATTTTCCTTCACCTCTACTGTACCCTTTTTAGGATGTGGTTGTTGTTGCGATCGTATATTTAAATCTGCCGCTGCTGCAGACTGCTCGCTCGCGGCGCAGCTCCGCACTGCCAGCGATATCCAATAAAATGCTGAAATTTCTTAAATAAAATGGTTAATGTCAGGTGCGAACTTTGCAGTAATTGTGACAAACAGATTTTACTTAACAAATATATTTTAACAGAAACAATTAAGATCGTTACACACCTTTTACAGTCCCAGCTACAAATGGCGTCGTCATCGTGCCTTGCTCTCTTCATATCCAAATACATTTTATTCAGCATCTCTGTATCTATAGCCCTATGAACGATGGACCTTGCCGTTGGTGGGGAGGCTTGCGTGCCTCAGCGATACAGATAGCCGTACCGTAGGTGCAACCACAACGGAGGGGTATCTGTTGAGAGGCCTGACAAATGTGTGGTTCCTGAAGAGGGGCAGCAGCCTTTTCAGTAGTTGCAGGGGCAACAGTCTGGATGATTGATTGAACTGGCCTTGTAACGCTAACCAAAACGGCCTTGCTGTGCTGGTACTGCGAACGGTTGAAAGCAAGGGGAAACTATAGCTCTAATTTTTCCCGAGGGCATGCAGTTCTACTGTATGATTAAATGATGATGGCGTCCTCTTGGGTAAAATATTCCGGAGGTAAAATAGTCCCCCATTCGGATCTCCGGGCGGGGACTACTCAAGAGAATGTCGTTATCAGGAGAAAGAAAACTGGCGTTCTATGGATCGGAGTGTGGAAAGTCATATCCCTTAATCGGGCAGGTAGGTTAGAAAATTTAAAAAGGGAAATGGATAGGTTAAAGTTAGATCTAGTGGGAATTAGTGAAGTTCAGTGGCAGGAGGAACAAGACTTTTGGTCAGGCGAATACTGGGTTATAAATACAAAGTCAGATAGGGGTAATGCAGGAGTAGGTTTAATAATGAATAAAAAAATAGGAATGCGGGTAAGCTACTACAAACAGCATAGTGAACGCATTATTGTGGCCAAGATAGGCACGAAGCCCACGCCTACTACAGTAGTACAAATTTATATGCCAACTAGCTCTGCAGATGACAATGAAATTGAAGAAATGTATGATGATATAAAAGAAATTATTCACGTAGTGAAGGGAGACGAAAATTTAATAGTCATGGGTGACTGGAATTCGAGTGTAGGAAAAGGGAGAGAAGGAAACATAGTAGGTGAATATGGATTGGGGCTAAGAAATGAAAGAGGAAGCCGCCTGGTAGAATTTTGCATAGAGCACAACTTAATCATAGCTAACACTTGGTTCAAGAATCATAAAAGAAGGTTGTATAAATGGAAGAAGCCTGGAGATACTGACAGATTTCAGATAGATTATATAATGGTAAGACAGAGATTTAGGAACGAGGTTTTAAATTGTAAGACATATCCAGGGCCAGATGTGGACTCTGACCACAGTCTATTGGTTATGAACTGTAGATTAAAACTGAAGAAACTGCAAAAAGGTGGAAATTTAAGGAGATGGGGCCTGGATAAACTGACAAAACCAGAGGTTGTACAGAGGTTCAGGGAGAGCATAAGGGAACAAATGGCAGGAATGGGGGAGAGAAATACAGTAGAAGAAGAATGGGTAGCTTTGAGGGATGAAATAGTGAAGGCACCAGAGGATCAAGTTGGTAAAAAGACGAGGGCTAGTAGAAATCCTTGGGTAACAGAAGAAATATTGAATTTAATTGATGAAAGGAGAAAATATAAAAATGCAGTAAATAAAGCAGGCAAAAAGGAATACCAACGTCTCAAAAATGAGATCGACAGGAAATGCAAAATGGCTAAGCAGGGATGGCTAGAGGATAAATGTAAGGATGTAGAGGCTTATCTCACTAGGGGTAAGATAGATACTGCCTACAGGAAAATTAAAGAGACCTTTGGAGAAAGGAAAAACACTTGTATGAATATCAAGAGCTCAGATGGAAACCCAGTTCTAAGCAAAGAAGGGAAAGCAGAAAGATGGAAGGAGTATATAGAGGGTCTATACAAGGGTGATGTACTTGAGGACAATATTATGGAAATGGAAGAGGATGTAGATGAAGATGAAATGGGAGATATGATACTGCGTGAAGAGTTTGACAGAGCATTGAAAGACCTAAGTCGAAACAAGGCCCCGTGAGTAGACAACATTCCATTAGAACTACTGACGGCCTTGGGAGAGCCAGTCCTGACAAAACTCTGCCATCTGGTGAGCAAGATGTATGAGGCAGGCGAAATACCCTCAGACTTCAAGAAGAATATAATAATTCCAATCCCAAAGAAAGCAGGTGTTGACAGATGTGAAAATTACCGAACAATCAGTTTAATAAGTCACGGCTGCAAAATACTAACGCGAATTCTTTACCGACGAATGGAAAAACTAGTAGAAGCAGACCTTGGGGAAGATCAGTTCGGATTCCGTAGAAATATTGGAACACGTGAGGCAATACTGACCCTACGACTTATCTTAGAAGAAAGATTAAGGAAAGGCAAACCTATGTTTCTAGCATTTGTAGACTTAGAGAAAGGTTTTGACAATGTTGACTGGAATACTCTCTTTCAAATTCTGAAGGTGGCAGGGGTAAAATATAGGGAGCGAAAGGCTATTGACAACTTGTATAGAAACCAAATGGCAGTTATAAGAGTTGAGGGGCATGAAAGGGAAGCAGTGGTTGGAAGGGAGTGAGACAGGGTTGTAGCCTCTCCCCGATGTTATTCAATCTGTATATTGAGCAAGCAGTGAAGGAAACAAAAGAAAAATTTGTAGTAGGTATTAAAATTCATGGAGAAGAAATAAAAACTTTGAGGTTTGCCGATGACATTGTAATTCTGTCAGAGACAGCAAAGGACTTGGAAGAGCAGTTGAACGGAATGGGTAGTGTCTTGAAAGGAGGATGTAAGATGGACATCAACAAAAGTAAAACAAGAATAATGGAATGTAGCTGAATTAAGTCGGGTGATGCTGAGGGTATTAGATTAGGAAATGAGACACTTAAAGTAGTAAAGGAGTTTTGCTATTTGGGGAGCAAAATAACTGATGATGGTCGAAGTAGAGAGGATATAAAATGTAGACTGGCAATGGGAAGGAAAGTGTTTCTGAAGAAGAGAAATTTGTTAACATCGAGTATAGATTTAAGCGTCAGGAAGTCGTTTCTGAAAGTATTTGTATGGAGTGTAGCCATGTATGGAAGTGAAACATGGACGATAAATAGTTTAGACAAGAAGAGAATAGAAGCTTTGGAAATGTGGTGCTACAGAAGAATGCTGACGATTAGATGGGTAGATCACATAACTAATGAGGAGGTATTGAATAGAATTGGAGAGAAGAGAAGTTTGTGGCACAACTTGACTGGAAGAAGGGATCGGTTGGTATGACATGTTCTGAGGCATCAAGGGATCACCAATTTAGTATTGGAGGGCAGCGTGGAGGGTAAAAATCGTAGAGGGAGACTAAGAGATGAATACACTAAACAGATACAGAAGGATGTAGGTTGCAGTAGGTACTGGGAGATGAAGAAGCTTGCACAGGATAGAGTATCATGGATAGCTGCGTCAAACCAGTCTCAGGACTGAAGACCACAAGAACAACAACAGCCCTAATATTTGTTTTACTCCTGTTCTGCAGTAATCTCTGTTTCTTTAGAAGTTTCTTCATTGACTACTGTATGCCGTGGAGTTTCCCTCCCATTATGAACTGTTCTACTGGGAACTTATCTATTCTTTTAAACCGGAGTAAGACTTCCTCTGTGTGCTCCTGACCTGTGCTGAAAGTTTCAAGTTCCTCATTGAGATATGACACTACTGATTTTTAAAATCTAGTTTACTGAACATATATACCTTTCTGCTTGTTTTAGTTGTCCTTTGTATTTTGGTAATCATTGTTGCCACAACCGCGTCACGGTCAGTGATACAAGATTCAATGTGAACATCCTCAAAGAGGAGTTTCACAGGATGTCTTAAGACACCCACCACTTCCAAAACTGTAATTTTGGCAATTAATTGTTAGACGATTAAAGTCTTAACTGACAATTACAACGATTGGGGAACTTGCGTACAAGTGAACTGAGGTTTTCTCTAAAGTTTTCGATTACCTCAGGAGACGAGTCTGGTGGGTGATACAGAGTCTTGCTCAAACAATCTCACATGCCGCTTCAGTTTCTATCTCGGTAGATTTGAGTTTCTCATCTACTGCGACTATTACACCACCTTTATTTCCCATTTGCCTATCCTTTTGATATAGGCATAATTTTTTCCCAAAAGACTCTCTGCTGTTGATTTAAGGGTTCAACCAGCTTTCTGTACCTAGTATTATGTGAGCAACACTACATTTCATGAGTGGTTCGGACTCTGGCACTTTGTTGCGAATGCTTCGACAGTTTAGGATTAGGATTTTAATACTCTCACCTGTGGGAGGCATTTTTTTCGATCTTACGCTGCTACGTTTGGGTTCCCTAAGGTTGTCGTTATGTAGGTCGGATGGAGAGCTGCCTACTATAAAAATCCCTTGTACGCACATTACATGCAGTCAACTACCTGAGTAGCAGCCTCTGATGTGTAGTGCATGCCTGGCCTATTTAGGGGGACCCTGCAGATCTCAACCCTATGGCACAGGTCCAGGAAGTCACAGCATAACTTGTCACAGAACTTTTGAAATCTTTGGTTCAGCATTTGTCCTGTTGCCTAGTAGGCACAGGGTCTGCCACGGGCCCTGATAACTCGTTTCGTGGGTGACGGCATTGACGCATATTTTCAAACAAACAGAACCTGGATTCGTCCAAAAACTCTTGTCTGATGCCATTCCTGTCATTCCATATACCATTGCCATCTGGCACGTTTCTGCTCATTCGTCAAAGACAAGAGGAGAAGTGGACAATGTGCACGTAACCCGTGCGATAATAAATGGCAACAGACTATCATCCCCTGTAGTGAAGTACGTGTTACACTATGCTACTGTTGCACCAGAGATGAGGAGGGTGCGGATCGGTGTGTTGGGAGAGCTGCAGAGAATCGTCTACCTGTGATAACTGTACCAGAGGTAACTCAAATACTGTCCTCTCCTGTGGATCCTGTCTCTTCTGCAGAAAGTACAGGATCTGTCGTTACCCGTCCACTTGACTGCAAGTAGTGTGTCAGTGGGACATAAAGGCGTCCTGTACAGGATGGATGGCGACCGGGGAGGACTCGTGTTGTCGTACGTGCTCCTTAACCGACAAGTTTGAGGTGCTGTCTTTCACTGAAACTGAGCCAGTAGGACTCACTTCACCTGTTTTGGGAAACTGTTTTGTCCAGTGTCAGGAGGAGGCAAACACCAAAGGGTAGGGGTCTATTAACCGTTGGCAGTTCAAACGTATGGCAAATGATGGTATCTCTTAGGGAAATGGTAGCAGGGGACAGGAAAGAATACCGTGTGTACTCAGTGCCTGGGGTTCTCATTAAGCATGCTGAAGAGGCTATTCCGGCAGCTATTGAGGGAACAGGGTGCAGTCGACTGCAGACTGTGGTGTATGTTGGAACAAATGGCGCCTGTCGTCTGGGCTCCGAAGTCATTCTTATGTCATTCCAGCGACTGGTAGAGAAGTTGAGAAGAATAGCCTCGTGTGCGGAGTTTCAGCGGAGCTCTCAGTTTGCAGCATTGTCCCCATAACAAATGGAAGGCAACTGAAATGCTAATCATTTCTGCAGAACATACTAACGTACATCTCTTTTGTTTACGAATGTCCTGTCTCTAGTCGTTCGAGGTGTTCTGTTTTTTCTCAGCACGAGTGTAATTTGTGTCGTTTATTGTGGTCTCCGCTATGACTGCAAAGATGTTTTTATGATACTCGATTCTTTTTATTTCTGACAAATAGTTAAAGTTCACCTTGTCGAACCCTTTTATGATTTACTACTGACAAGTACATATGTAAGAAGCATTAGTCTTTTACACTGTTGTGATCATCACCAGGCTGTCAGTTCAGTGATGGATGGTTGTACTACTGAGCTAGCTGTGGAACTTAACATCTGACACCTGTATGCTCACACACTTTAGTGTTACCTTAGCTAAACGCATCACTGTAAAATGAATAAATGCACTTAGTTTTGTGTAGATGTGTGTTGTTTCCATTGGGGAATCGTGATCAGTCTTGGTTTATGCTACCTGTGCTTTATATAGGAGTTACCTGTTTGCTGTTTTTGTTTTATGTCAACTATACTGCATTGTTATAGCCAGTACTATCACACTGATCATTTTGTTGGCAGTTTTTTTTTTTTTACATGTTCACAAGTAGTTATTGATAATCGATGCAATGAAGCCAACACAAAGTACGACAAATGTCACGATGGACACTATTTTCACTATAAAAGGATGACATGTTTCGTGCAGCATTAATTTCATTTAGTTGTTGTACAAAAGAGGGATATCACTAAAATGACATTATCATTATTAATAAATTTATTTTTGGAGTGTGCCACACTGAGCAAATACAATTATCCCTTCCTTTTTACTCGGACTCGTTTCACTGACGTTACAGTATGTTTTGTTTTTTTTTTTTAATTTAATTTCTTGCTAACACAACCCTTTATTCTGTAGTTTACCATACTTTTCAGAGTAATGTTGTATGTTCTCGGAGGTCCTAGTATCCTCCTGAGAAGCCACAATCGCTCAAGTTCTCATCCCTCGAGTATTCCTGGTGTTATCAGGTTGACACTTTCTGCCACGCCTAAAGCTTCACGACTGTCCACTGACATCTTAATTTTGGGCTTATCGAAATACCCTTGTTGTTGTAGATGTTCGTATTTCGTAATCTAAATTCCTTTTTTTAGCTGCCATTTTGTTTCGTTGCATGTTTTTTGCACATGCACTCCGATGGCTTAAAGTATCCGTCTGACGAAAAACGATCATTACCAGTGTCACGTGCCCTCACACCGTGAGACACAGGAGAGCTTTTGAATTTGACTCAGGGCATTGGCACAAATCCTGGTAATCGAAAGGTTTACGCCCCCACCTCTCCTCCTGTTATGGACCAGATACTGTCGACGAAGTGTTTTCTTGCTATCGGAGTCAAAAGGCACCGCACTAGTGTAGCAAATTACAGGTATTATGTTAAATTATGTGTTTCATTGTGTCTATGTGAGCAGAAACAGCATATAGGCAAGTAAATATTTCTGCTCATCTCGATATTATTTTAGTACTATTTATATTGTAGATGGAATTATAAGGGGCGTTCAGAAAGAAACGAGCCAGAGACATAATTACAGAAAACAGTACCTGTACGTTAGAAGTATTGACCCTGGCTGTTGTGACACTTGTCCCACTGTGACACAAGGTGGTGAATGGCCGTCTCATAAAATTCCCAAGGCTGCGATGTTAACCAGTTCTGCACGTACAGCCGGACATTGTCGTCCGAGGTGAATCCTTTGCCCCTCGGAGCCTTTTTAAGGGAACCAAAAGTGGCGTAGTCACTGGGAGAGAGGTCCGCACTGTATGGAGGGTGGCTGAGAACCTCCCATTTGAATTTCTGCAGGAGTGCCACGACTGTGTCGGCCGTACGAGCCTTTGCACTGTCGTGGAGCAGAATGACCCCACAGGTGAGATTGCCCGGTCGTTTCGATTTGATCGCTTGGCGAAGGGGAAGTGAATCGAAAGGGGGCCGTCTCCTTCAAAGAATATCGTCAGCGTAACCTTTCCTGCAATCGTGTGGGTGGTCTCAGCTTGTTTTAGTGGGGATGACCCTGGATACTTCCACTGAAGACTTTGTCGTTTTGATTCTGGTTTGAAATGATGACACCGTGGCTCATCTCCAGCCACCACTCGTACCGGGAACGCATTCCCTTCCCGAGCCTAGCGCTGCAGATGAGCGAGACAGTGGGCCGTTTGACACGCTTCCTGTCGTGGTCGAAGACTGTGGGCCAACTGTCGAGCACACACATTGCGCACGTGCAGTCGTTCCTTCGTGACAGTATGAACACTTCCGACACTCAATCCGACCACGGCGGCTACGGTCCTGGGTAACGAGTGCATCCACCAGACGGACAGTGTCGTCGATAATGCATTGTGGTGTTCCGGACTGTGCATCATTGGCTAGTGAACTCTGCGCATCATTGGCTAATGACAGCCGTCCTTCCCTGAAGCGTTTGTACCACACCTTGACCTTTGTCAGGGACATGTAGTGTTCACTGTACACTTGTGACATTCATTGATTACTGTCCGTTCCTCCTCCTCCTTCCGCTGTCAAAAAGCGAACGACATCTATTTGTTCTTCTTTTGATACCTCGTCACTGTTTGCATTGTGACTGGCAGCATTGGACGTTTGATGCATACTGCTGCTAGCTCTGTATAGTCACTTGACGTGCACGCGTGCCCTCCAGCTACGGGCTGTGCTCTTCCACGCTCTGGTCGGAACCACATCTCGTTACATATGAAACAATATTACCCTCCTGTCACCGGTTTGTGCATACCGGACTCCAGCTCGTTTCTTTTTGAATGCCCCTTATATTTGCCTAGCTCTATCTTTGCTGTGAATTTGTTTAATTATGTGCACTCATTAGAATTTAAACTGTGATTGTCAAACAAGGTACAGTTCCTGCAGAGCATTTGTTTTGAATACTCTAATTACATATTGTAAGTCCTGTTAAATGTGACACTATTTTCGTCTAGTTTTACTGTTTAATGGAATTCACTGCATAACTTCACAAAATTTTTAGTCAGTTGTACAGACTTTTTCCAATTTTACTTACAGTACATTAGATCTGTGTTTTTCAGTTGTAGCCATAGGCAGTCTTACCCAGTTTAGCATTAATTTGTGTGTTATTCCTAAGGTTTATTATACGCTTGTCTGATCGAAGCAGTGCTTATTGAGAATACAACTAGTGAAATCGTAGAATACAACTAGTGAAATCGTGTACAGGTGTACCTGAAGCCCCTACTGCGTAAGCTGAAGACGCGCAGTGTGCCCGAGGACATAGCGGAGAGTCTGACGGAGATTACGAGGTACATGCTCGACCGGGACTACATCCGCGCCAGCGACTCCTACTTGCAGATGGCCATTGGAAATGCACCTTGGCCCATTGGTGTCACTATGGTGAGAAAATCTTTACTTTTCTAAAATACTTGCATTCTATATAAGTAGATAGAAAAGGCCAGAGAGGAATATAATTATACGTATGAGAGTAGCTGGGAAGTCCTTCAGAAAAGGGGATTCGGAAGGCGGACTACAAGAAGAATAAAGCAAATGTGTTGAAGTGTGAGTCAGGTAAAAGGAGGAGGAGAGAAGACAGACTGGTTAGAACAGAAAAACAGGTTGAAGCAAGGGAGTGAAGTATCCCCACCACCTTTTATCAGTATTACAGATTAGAGAATCACAGGGGTGGCAGTACTATTAGCAGGTGAAAGTATGGAAGCAGTGATGTTTGCTGATGATTTAATAATGTTGCGGGCAATGATGTAGATGGAGATGGAGAAGGATGAGGAGAAGGAGAGGTACAAGAAAGGCTAAGGAGGAAGTGGTGGGAGAAAAGAGTTGAAATTTAATGCAATACATGTGAAGTAATGGTGACAAACACAAGTAAGGCCGTGTCCTATGTGAGTGACAGAAGCGAGCGACAGTGCGCGACAGCCTCAGGTGACAAAACCAGGTGTCGTTACGGAAGTGTCCTACATGAGCTACATCTATGTTTGAGTCTCGCTGCTGCAGCACGCGCGACACACAGCGACAGCCACATGTCTTCTTGACAAAGCAGTGGTGCGGACACAATGGCAGCTATGAATTACTTAACATCCGATTTCAAGAAAACTATTTGGTGAAAAAATTTGATTCTTCTGCAACCTACAGCTCGATATCCTTAAAAGATAAGGGTCAGAATTTATTTTCGTTATTTGTCATAGTTACTGTGCTGCATGAAATTGAGTACATGGTTGCACGAAATTTTTAATAATTTGCAGAGGTAAAATCACATTAAGTAGACTTCCCGTTATAGTTCATTTAAGGCCATACTTTATTGTGTATGAAATGTAACCAATATAAATTGTATTTAAAGTTGAGACCTGAATGATATCTCTTTCCGTTCTTTAGATATTGGTTGTTATATCCACGGACGGGTCGCTCATGGCACGTCCGAACCTTCCCTGCGCTTCGGGAATCAAGTGGTCGTAAAAATCGTTGTGTCTCGTAAAAGATTCAAGGTATCGAAATGACGATTTTTGGAAATGACAGCATGCAGAAAGGGCTGTTTTATCGTATGATTAACACTCAATACATTTTTCTAAAGGCGTGAGCAGAGCGAAAACAAGACTCCCTATAACATACACCGTGAGTTTTTGTCCAAATTTTCATAGCCAAACAAAGTGAGAGAAACTTGTAAATGGGGTATCAAAGTGACCAGCATGAGGTCTAGTTTGGCATGAAAATATTTAACTACTTGAAAGTAATAAACAAAAACTTAATTAATAATCCGAGGAAAAATTGAAATATTTCACTGAAAGCTGCTGTAAATGAAGTGTCAAAATTTTCATCCGGTCAAGACCTAGCTATGTTACACATAAAAAGATACATTGGTACGGTATTTAAATGTCAAAAAGGCTTCCTTCGAATCAAATACGTTAGGAAGGCAAACTAGGACTCAGTAAGATCATGCTTTCTGAATAAAACTTGAAATTCAAAAATGGAAGAAATCAGTGAAATATTTTATTAAGTGGTTTGTGTAAAAGAAATAAGTAGAGCAGAGAACCATTCTACGCACCTTTGAATGATGCTCGAAACATGAATAGAATATGAGGTGCACCAAACGTTTCCCTAATATTTTTTATTTCATACTTTTAGACTAAACATTACACAAAGCGTTTGACTTTCTTTTAAAAAAATTTTGGAAGCTTTACTTTTACAGACTATTTAGAGTAATTGAAACATTTGGCCTTAACACTGACTGCTGATGAATTACATTCGCAACATCAAATATCTGTAAAATTTAATGGTTCATTGTAATTTATTAGGAATTAAATGTGTGTGATATACTGGGATAGGTGTGAAGATCACATTCTTTGGCAAGACCTTAAAAATATACTTCGGGTTGCAGTGTAAACAGTATACGTAAAAATTTGTATACAGAATCATAACTGAGTCAGTAAAAATATAAGAATAGCCTGGAATCGAAACCAGGACCTTTCCCAATCACGTATGAACTGTGTACGCTACCCCTACACCACAGTCAGGCATTTGCTCACTGGTAGCGATCTATATGTTTATGTTCGTATTTAGCATAGTTAGTCGTGTAACAGTCATTCCTCCGCATTTATTGGCTGTTAGAAGTTCTCGATCGTGTAAAAAAAACATTCGTATTTAATTTATTGATGAGATAGTCGAATTCGTGTGTATTCGAAGAATTTGTCTGGTGATCTTCGTAGTTGACCACACTCGTGAAATTCTCCACGGAGATTCCTCCCTTTGTAAATGTCATGCACAGCGTTCCTTTTCGTTTCATTTTCTTAAGCAAACCTAATTCTGTAGCCTTACTCTCCAGCTACAGTTTTCTGCAGGTTAAGGACGCTGTTTTACAGAAACAGCTGATCGGCACTAAGCAGCCATCTCGTAGCGCGACACGGTCGCTCTCACGCAGGCCACCCGAGGTTGGCGCCCAGTGCTGCTGCGTGTCGCTGGAGTGTCGCGTATCCAGAAGTCGCTCGCTTCTGTCGCTCACGTAGGACACGGCCTAAGGTGAGAGTAACAGTAGATATAAGTGTTATAGAGGGCAGGTACTGAAGAAAGTGAAAGTTTCAGATACCTGCAAGATGGCTGGAGGAACGATAGGCAGATTAGTGAAAGGGGAAGGCAAGCACACGGATTCCTGCAGAGTGTAAGAACCCTGACCTGGACTGAGGGTGTGCCACCAGAAAATAAGCAAATGTTATACCGAGCATATGTATGCATCGAAAATGTGGATAGTGAAGAAAAGGTAGACGAGTAGGATAAAGGCTTGCGAGAAGAAATTTCAGAGACACAGGATAGCACTTAATAGAATGGAGAATGGGTAGAGTAAGGAGTGAGGTGATGAGAGAAGTAGTGAACAAAAAGCCTGCGCAAAATGTGTAGGGGGGAAAAAAAAATGGATCGTGGCAGGGAGGGAATGTCTGAAGAAGAGAGGAGAACACTGGGCAGAATGGAAAGAGAAACAAAATGAGGGGACGGCAAAGGTGGAGAGGCTTCTGTTCAAAGCAGACCCAGCCAGGGATCACAAAATGTGCAATGTGGTGGCGGTGGTGACAGCTGGATAATCAACAGATTGAGGAAATGCTGGCAAGTGGAAGGAGTACATGTGTACTTTTGTTAGCTGTGGAGGAGAACTGTCGTTGTTTATTGTTTGCAACTCAGGCCCTCTTCTGATTGGAGAGTAGTAGTAATATGTCTTCAAATGCAGAAATACCAGGAACATTCAATAAATAATGTATCACTTTTTTTTCAGAACATATTCATTTTTAAGAGTCTGAATTTGGTGACAAAATTAATCAACATTTCTTTTACATGTACTATTTTTCTACAGTCTCCATCACATTCTACAGCCTTACTCCAGCATTATGTAGGATTGTAGAATTTGTGTTGCCAAAAGCTCTCATCTTGTGCTCATAGCCACGTGTAGACCGCACGAATTACATTCTAATCATCTTTAAAATGTGTCTCACGTAGAGAATACTTTGTGGTCCAAACAGATGAAACTCTGAGGGTGCCAAATCTGGGCTCTTAGGATGGGTGTGGTAGTTACGTGCAGCCCGATTTGGCAGTGTGATCCTGAGTTCTGGAAAAGATTTCTTTTGGATTCTTATGGGACCAAATGTGTCAGAAATGTTTCTCGAGTTTGTTCAGAGTCTTCTCGTACGGCTCTGAATTAATGACTGACCCTCTCGACAACACACTGTCACTTTCCCGGAAGACTGTCACCGTGACTTTGCCAGCAGAGGGAGCTGCCTCGAATTTCTTCTTTTTCAGTGATTACAGGTGCTGCCACTTCAGCAACTGCAGCATTTCTATTTCTGGATCAAAGTGGTGTTGTCAGCTGTAATGATCTGTGACAGGAAGACCTCTCCATTGTTCTCAGACTAGTCCAGCACTTAAGACTAAATGGATTTTCTTTGAATATTGTGGCCCATTGTGAGTATTTATGGAACTGATCTCGAGGACATCTCTGGGCATCCAAACATCTCAGTCACTGCACCTGCACTTCCGGTGCTTACCGAGAGCTCCGGAGCCAGTTGTCGAGTTGTGATGCGACAATCTGTACGAAAGATTGCATCTGTGTGATTCACTGTATTGGGAGCAGTGGCTGTGGCAGGACATCCCGAACGTGTCTGATAGTGGAGCTCAGTTCTCGTGATTCTAAATGCTTTAACTTTCGATACCCGCCACCGAGCGGTACTCCAATCAGCTGCGTCATTACCGTACACTGCACGTAAAGGTTTATGGATGTTCAGAACGGTTTCTTTCTACACAGCCGAGAATTCCATTACGGGACATTGACCGAGTGGGGTGGCACAGTGGTTAGCGCACTGGACTCGTATTTGAGAGGACCACGGTTCAACACACATCTGGCCATCCTGATTTAGGTTTTCTGCGATTTCTGTAAATCACTTTAGGCAAATGCCAGGAAGGTTCTTCTGAAAGGGCATGCCGACTTCCTCCTTTGTACTTCCCTAATCGTACGGGACTGGTGACCTCGCTGTTTGGTCCCCTCCCCTAAATCGACCGACCGACTGTAAATAATGTATTGTATTGTACTCGTGCAATTCTGATGTTTCACTGCAGGTGTGACGTGCGTTGGAATTGTTTGAAACATTGCACATGTGCTGAAGAAACATCAAATTTGAACTGCCTAAAAGGACTTTTCCGATATATATTAATGGGAATATTTACTGAAGGACCCTCATAGTTCTCAAATTCACATTTATGCACATTTAATGTGTAAAGCGGAACAGGATGGGAGAGGGTATGTCCGTTTTCATACTTTTGACAGAAATGTTCTTATGGTGTGTACTTTCTTTATGTATTGCAAATAATACAAATATGTTACGCAAATCGTCATTTTAGTATTTTTGATTAACATTATAAAAATTACAGTAAAGAGGAAATTTCCTTTCCTCTGGCTGCTTTGGTAAGTAAAAAGAGCAGCTGGTATTTTGAGAAAACTGGGCCATGTCCATATGCTGTACATTATCATTGTGAGAATGTTTGAAGCGAGTAGCTTATGTGGACAGTGCACCAAAATGTTTACTAAACCATAGCATTTCCTTCACTGCCAACTTGCTTCCTGTTTATTCACCTTCGTATTCAGAATTGCAATTCTTATCCCGTTAACTCCATTCTCTGATGTCAGATTCAGGCAGTATGCGTGGCACGTAGGAACTGTGTGAGGAACAAGTTCCTTGGGATCATTTGGCTTTAGTGAGGGTCTTTGTTGTTGCCTCTGCCTTTCACGTGTGCAGTTCATAAGCTTTTTCAGTGTTTCCTTCAGCCTTCACTTGTAATCTGGTTACCTATTTTGACAACATCCCCATACAAAACATTCTCAGTTTCATTGCTGTGTTAAATATGGATAAAATATCGCATTTTCAACAAAATCCTCCATTATCTTTCTCGAGAGCAAGTGACTGTTGTTGTTGCTGTTGTCACAGTGACCATTTACAGCACATAGACAGCTCCTGGTTGATCACCATTACATGTCCATGTTTTTACTGGTGGTGCCAGTGCTGTCATAGGAACGTAAATGTATCAGCTCATCCTCTGTAAAAAATTACAGAAATAGATGTTTTACAATTTGATGATTAAAAGAAATCTAAAAAGTAGAGTTTACAGGTTGCAAATTATATGTTACTAAAATATTTTATAGATGTAATGATTTCCTTCCTGAGTACACAGTAAAACTGTCTACGAATGATTTTGTCACCACGACTTACCAAAGAGGCGTTTACTCTCAAAACCATTTCTGCAACATTGTTTCACAGCCAGTACATGAGTACTGGTGTCCACGACATATTGTCAGTATCTCGGTAACACGAAACCAGTGTTCCACGGCTGTGTCTGTACGGGTCTGAGGTATACTGCTCTTGGGCTGCTACCACAAAATGGCACTATGCAGCACAAGTGTTTGTTATTGCTCTGTCTGTAGCACTGCATATTGTCTTTATGTGAGTTCCTTTATGAAGTGGAGTGGACGAGAAGCAAAATTTATGAATTTCTCACTCTCTGTGAGGCAGAGGGGGCTTTTGGAATGTTTGAAGTCACAGTTAACAAAATATTAAACAGAAGCATGACTTCCTAGAAAAAAATGCTGCATTGCTTCGCACCAGCAGCAGGGGCGTGGATAAAAATAATCGAGTGTCTCATTTCCCAGCACCACAGCATCTACAACAATGATTTTGGAAAAATTTGTCGTCAGCAAGTTACGTGACTGCTGGCGTACGAAAGGGTGATTGGGGAAATTACAACACTTTCTGTGAGACAGGAATGAATGAATGTAGCAAGCAGCAATCGTAAGGAAACATAGATGTGGCAGGGGTATCAGCTGCACACGCACCCTGTCACATTCATTGGAAGTGTGTGTGACTGAGACTGAAGTAGCTTTCTTTGTTGGAGTTGATAGTCTTAATGTGAAAATAAAAATAAATGTATTAGCCATTAAGAACATCTTATTTATTCAGGGTCAGAAAATATCTGCAATATAGTGTGTAAAGGCCGAAATCGATCTTCTAATTTTTTTAAATTTTCCTGTGTGTGTGTGTGTGGGGGGGGGGGGGGGGGGGGCAAGGAGAGAGGAGATGGACACGCCTGGGATAAGATTTTAGTTTCATCAAACATTTTGTGTGTGTTTGTTTGTTGTGATATTATGTTCAGCAACTGCTGGTTTCTCAATACGCTAAAATGTTGAACAGTCATGTGATAATCTACCCATTGTACTTCTTCCTTTCCGCAGTGCTGCATCTAGAAAAATACGTACAGTCCCGGAAGATGAGGCGTAACACGTGAAGAGACGAAGTGGATGCTATGCCCAGTTGAGGACACACTCGGCCACAGGCTGCCTGCAGTTTATAAGTTTCCTCGTGTGTACTGAAGCAGTTAACATCAGTCAGATTACCTGCACCACTGGTGACTGCTGTGCGGAATCCTAGAGGCGCATTAAAAACAGAGAGCTTGAGGAAGCAGTAGCTGGTGGATGCAGTCTCACAAATAAATGCAGGCTAATGTTTGATGAAACTAAAATTTTGCCCATATTTCTACAAACTAGGTTTCTGTTATCAAAGGAGTTGTAAAAATTAGAATGTGTGACAACTTTAAATGGAACAGCAGCCATAATCTGCATGGAAGCGAGTGCTCGAAGCAGAGGATGCAGAGAAATACACTGAAATGTTTACATTCGTACGAGAGTGCTGAGACTACCAGTACAGACGTGGACACAATCTCTGGCAGCGTGACATAACGATGACAAATGCGGACCGATCACGAACTGTCTCTGGGCTATAAATAATCACTACATCAGCTACATCAGTCGTTTGTTCCTCCCGAAGACAACGGATTATTTTGCTGAAAGCTCAAAGATTTTATCCAGAGATGAAGTAACAAGTAAACTGAGAATGTCTTATACACAGTTTTTATTTCCTTTAGCACCAAACATCCTAAATACAGATCATTTTTGCAAGTGTGATACACTGAAATTACACTCATATGTCATATCCCTCTACATGTAACGTGAACTTAACTTGTACAAATATGTAAGGCATTATTGAATTTTTACTTGCTTTCATCCTCTGCCGTGAATCTGATACTTCCAGTTACCAGCTGCCACATTCGAGACATAGATGAACAAGGGGTATAGTAAGCTTGAACAGAGGGATCTCACTTCTTAGAACAACGCAAATTTGTTAACAGACGGCAGCGACATACGCATTTCATATTTAAGTGTGAGTTACACAGTACTGTATATTTAAGATCAGAATGCATAGTGAATATTATGTGCTAAATGCTAAATGCGTGATAATTTTTTAAAATCTTCTATTATCATACTTTGACTTAAGTTTTTAGTATTGTTGAGATTTGCTTTAAGAACATTCCATCATTTCTCCTCTCTTTTCAAGTACCTAATACCACCTTCAAACAGGGTATGCTGACTCTTTAAACCTCCAGATGAGAAAGTTCTAGTTGCTGTTCAATAAGAATTTCATCATCTTCATTCGTAAGAGGGGTTATTTAACTTTTCCAAAGGGAGGGCAATAAGAGTGTATGACATTATCATCCGTCCAATTGCCACGGAGTTGCAGAACATTCATTTTCAGCTGATTAAATGAGACATCCCTTACGACGTTTAGTACATTGTCGTGCTTAATGCCTCGGGCTGTATGGCACACATAGATCTGTTGAAAAATTTACGAATTGTGGAAACATTTTCTTTTTCTTGTGCTTTTGTGAAAGCAGGACTGACATAATAGGGATCACTCGTACTTTCCGGCATCACAGGAGTCGTACTTAAATCCTGTGGTGGACCGGCATTACTATCTTCACTCGTTTCAAAATAAGAAAATAACAAGCAACACACAACTCGAAGCAAAGCGAGATCACACAGTGTATTCGGTAACCGTTTCTGCTTGGTAGCTCACTTGTGCAGCTGGCAGTGTCGTTTATGTGGTAGTTCGGGCCCGACATCTAGCAATATTTTACGTGACCGTTGTTCGAAACACCCGCCGTGTTAATGTGTCCGGACAGTAATACGAACACGTGTAAATAAATAAGAAGCAGTACTCTCGGTACAGGTTTCCCCTCGAGGAGAGGAAAGAGGGAGGAGCGAAGGGACAGAGTGTGGTCCACTCGGAAGTCTGGTAGAGTAGTATACGTGAGATCAGAATGCATAGTGAATATTATGTGCTAAATGCTAAATGCGTGATAATTTTTTAAAATCTTCTATTATCATACTTTGACTTAAGTTTTTAGTATTGTTGAGATTTGCTTTAAGAACATTCCATCATTTCTCCTCTCTTTTCAAGTACCTAATACCACCTTCAAACAGGGTATGCTGACTCTTTAAACCTCCAGATGAGAAAGTTCTAGTTGCTGTTCAATAAGAATTTCATCATCTTCATTCGTAAGAGGGGTTATTTAACTTTTCCAAAGGGAGGGCAATAAGAGTGTATGACATTATCATCCGTCCAATTGCCACGGAGTTGCAGAACATTCATTTTCAGCTGATTAAATGAGACATCCCTTACGACGTTTAGTACATTGTCGTGCTCAATGCCTCGGGCTGTATGGCACACATAGATCTCTGTTGAAAAATTTACGAATTGTGGAAACATTTTCTTTTTCTTGTGCTTTTGTGAAAGCAGGACTGACATAATAGGGATCACTCGTACTTTCCGGCATCACAGGAGTCGTACTTAAATCCTGTGATGGACCGGCATTACTCTCTTCACTCGTTTCAAAATAAGAAAAGAACAAGCAACACACAACCCGAAGCAAAGCGAGATCACACAGTGTATTCGGTAACCGTTTCTGCTTGGTAGCTCACTTGTGCGGCTGGCAGTGTCGTTTATGTGGTAGTTCGGGCCCGACCTCTAGCAATATTTTACGTGACCGTTGTTCGAAACACCCGCCGTGTTAATGTGTCCGGACAGTAATACGAACACGTGTAAATAAATAAGAAGCATTACTCTCGGTACAGGTTTCCCCTCGAGGAGAGGAAAGAGGGAGGAGCGAAGGGACAGAGTGTGGTCCACTCGGAAGTCTGGTAGAGTAGTATACGTGAGATATATTACGTGTGTAGAGCTTTGCACATTGTCAGAATTGTTTAACTCAGGCATCCAATTGTAGGTGGGTATCCACGCACGTACCGGGCGAGAGAAGATCTTCTCGAAGAATGTGGCGCACGTGATGAACGACGAGACCCAGCGGAAGTACCTGCAGGGGCTGAAGAGGCTGATGACCAAGTGCCAGCAGTATTTCCCCACCGACCCGTCCCGCTGTGTCGAGTACTCCAGGCTGGAGAATTCTACGCCGTAGCGATAGCAGTACGGGGTAAGTAACGCTAGTATTTTGCTCGGATAATTCAAAATTTTTGTAATTAATCTCGAAGTTTTTCAGGAGCAATGAAACTAAGTTGATATACTCAGACTGACATACCAAAAAATATCACCGTCAGAAAGAAAATGTCCCACAGTAGAAATGTGCCTCTCACCGGCAGTGGTCTTGCCTACCGAACTATCTGACTACGTTTGTTTGGACCGAGTTTGAATCTGGCACTGACATCTGTGCACTGTGGCCACCATTTTGGCAGCTCCCACACTTGCATAACGTATCGTGCTTTCGGGGTATCTCAGCGCCACTGGTGGACGACTGCACGAAGTCAGTAATCGGTGGCGAACTTTTGCCACGTTGAATGTGGCACAGTCACTAGGAGCCAGATCTGGCGAATGTATAGGATGTGGCAGCACGGGAAACCCAGGTTCACGCACGATTGCAATGTTCCAGTGACTGGCACGTGACCGTACTCCGTCGTGCCGGAGGAGAATGCCACGACTCCATTTTTCGTGGCAGTGTCACCGAATACGTCGGCGGAGGCGGTGCAGTAATCTGCAGTACCAATCATTGTCGAGGGTCGTACTGGGAGGGAGCCGATCCGCCGGCAGTACCCTTTCCCGATTCCCAAACACGGTCACCGCTCGTCTGCGCACGAATAGTCCCGGCCGTGACTTCTCGGGATGAGGGCTCCCGGTGTGCTTCCGCCGTGTAGATAGACATTTTTTTTCGACAGCCTCACTGGAGAACCGTGACTCGTCGACGGTGACCTGATACTCGGAGAAACCCACTGGAACTGCATTGTACTGGGCACTACCTGTTGGCATACTTCCACACCCTTCTGTTTCTGTGCATCGGTGAGGGAATGGGGCACCAATTGTGCACAAAGCTTCTTCACCTGCAGATCTTCACGGGCAATGGTACGGAGGGTTCCCGACGGTAGACCTGTCGCCTCCTTTAGTTCGTCAAATGTGATTCACCTCTGCCCCGTTACAGAGTCATTAACACGCTGGGCACCGTCTTGCGGACGTCCGGTATATTTGCGTTTTTCAGCACGTCTCTGACATCTCTGAACTCCGATACCCGACGATACACGAATCTGTGACTCGGTGCTGTTTCTCCACATATGGCTACTAACCTGTTGTGGATGTGTGAAGCAGTCACTTCTTCCCTCCAGAGAAATCACACTGTGCACCTCTACCCACTCTCGTCTGCTTCCGTGTCTTCTCGTTGATGTCCGCCAGTGTACCCGCGAGGCAGAATGAGTGTCGGTGCAGTGCACCGTTTATGGGAAGCAGTAACACCATCCTCAGGGAGTCACACCTAGTGATACGTGGCTGGCGACCACGGGGCCCCGAACTGAGTCCTGGCATTGCTTCCACTTACTTACGCCAGGCTCCTCACTTTCATCTTTCCTATCTGGCCACCCTCGGCCAGCTCTTGTTCTTTTCCGACCCTGACGCTATTAGGTTTCGAGGGCTAGGGGTCTTTCAGTTTCCAACCTATACTTCTCATGCAGCATCTGACCCGGAGCGGGCGGCTGCAAAAGGCGTCTGCATCCCATGTTAGGGGCGGCCTCCAGAACTGCGGAAGGCAACGGAATACCACCGCAGATTATCTTCCCTGCATAATGCAGTCTCCATTTTATGCACAAAAAATGACTTCCCCTCATGTTAAATCAGTGTCCGGAGGTAAAATAGTCCCCCATTTGGATCTCGGGGGGAGGGGGGAGGGGTGGCAACTTGAAGGGAGGCAAAAAATCAAAACGAGAATTGGTACCTGGAATGTCAGAACTCTGCTACAAGCAGGAAAACTAGAAAACCTTAAAAGAGAGATGGGAAAGAATCATATGGACCTCGTAGGAGTTGCTGAGGTAAGATGGAATGGACATGGAGAGTTGCAGTCAAATGAGTATGTATTCTACTACTCAGGAGGAGAAGTAAAAGGAATTAATGGAATAGGAATGATTATGACAAAGGAATTGGCTAAATGTGTGGAATATGTAGACTATGCAAATGACCGGGTTATTGGTGTAAGGCTGAAAGGAGCACAAAAAGATTTACTGATTGTCCAGGTGTATATGCCAAGTTCAGAACATGATGACCAAATTGTAGAGGAAACGTACAATGTACGAGGGCAGTTCAATAAGTAATGCAACACATTTTTTTTCTGAAACAGGGGTTGTTTTATTCAGCATTGAAATACACCAGGTTATTCCCCAATCTTTTAGCTACACAACACTATTTTTCAACGTAATCTCCATTCAATGCTACGGCCTTACGCCACCTTGAAATGAGGGCCTGTATGCCTGCACGGTACCATTCCACTGGTCGATGTCGGAGCCAACGTCGTACTGCATCAATAACTTCTTCATCATCCGCGTAGTGCCTCCCACGGATTGCGTCCTTCATTGGGCCAAACATATGGAAATCCGACGGTGCGAGATCGGGGCTGTAGGGTGCATGAGGAAGAACAGTTCACTTAAGTTTTGTGAGCTCCTCTCGGGTGCGAAGACTTGTGTGAGGTCTTGCATTGTCATGAAGAAGAAGAAGAAGTTCGTTCAGATTTTTGTGCCTACGAACACGCTGAAGTCGTTTCTTCAATTTCTGAAGAGTAGCACAATACACTTCAGAGTTGATCGTTTGACCATGGGGAAGGACATCGAACAGAATAACCCCTTCAGCGTCCCAGAAGACTGTAACCATGACTTTACCGGCTGAGGGTATGGCTTTAAACTTTTTCTTGGTAGGGGAGTGGGTGTGGCGCCACTCCATTGATTGCCGTTTTGTTTCAGGTTCGAAGTGATGAACCCATGTTTCATCGCCTGTAACAATCTTTGACAAGAAATTGTCACCCTCAGCCACATGACGAGCAAGCAATTCCGCACAGATGGTTCTCCTTTGCTCTTTATGGTGTTCGGTTAGACAATGAGGGACCCAGCGGGAACAAACCTTTGAATATCCCAACTGGTGAACAATTGTGACAGCACTACCAACAGAGATGTCAAGTTGAGCACTGAGTTGTTTGCTGGTGATCCGTCGATCATCTCGAACGAGTGTGTTCGCACGCTCCGCCATTGCAGGAGTCGCAGCTGTGCACAGCCGGCCCGCACGCGGGAGATCAGACAGTCTTGCTTGACCTTGCGGCGATGATGACACACGCTTTGGCCAACGACTCACCGTGTTTTTGTCCACTGCCAGATCACCGTAGACATTCTGCAAGCGCCTATGAATATCTGAGATGCCCTGGTTTTCCGCCAAAAGAAACTCGATCACTGCCCGTTGTTTGCAACGCACATCCGTTACAGACGCCATTTTAACAGCTCCGTACAGCGCTGCCACCTGTCGGAAGTCAATGAAACTTTTAAATGTAAATTGAGAGAATACCTAATGGTAAATTCCTTCTATTCTCTTGATGAGTATCTACAGATAAAGCAATGATTTTTTATACTGATAAAAATTTGTTTGCTATAGATCACATTAACTGTTTAATTTGGAAAATGTACTATATTTCCTTTTTAGGTATTGTTTTATATTACTTGAGCTATACCTTTGATTTGATTTTAACCTACAAACTTATTCATAATCTTATGGTACATTTTTGTCATTTTATATATGTGTATTATTTGTTTAATTTGGAAAATGTACTGTATTTCCTTTTTAGGTATTGTTTTATATTACTTGAGCTATACCTTTGATTTGATTTTAACCTACAAACTTATTCATAATCTTATGGTACATTTTTGTCATTTTATATATGTGTATTATATCTGTTGTATGTAATCATGACTCATTCCACATCCTTGTGATTTATCACAATACGGATTAATGGAATACGAAATAAATAAATAAATAAATAAAAAATAAATACGAGACGAAGTGGGAATGTTTGAAAATATTCCACAAGAAATTTCCGGTTTTTTCAACCAAAATTGGCCGAGAAAAAAAATGTGTTGCATTACTTATTGAACTGCCCTCGTAATAGAGAGAATAATGGACGAAAATAAAAAATGCTGCAAAATAGTAATGGGAGACTGGAACGCCATTGTGGGAGAAGGGAAAGAGGGAAACATAGTAGGCAGTCATGGTCTTGGAAAGAGAAATGACAGAGGTGAATGGTTAATTGACTTCTGCAGGGAAAGGCAGCTGATAGCGGCAAACACATGGTTCAAGAACCATAAGAGGAGGCTCTACACTTGGAAATCACCAGGGGATAAATATAGAAACCAAATCGATTTTATACTGGTGGAAGAAAGATACAGGAATGGAATCAAGAAGGTGCACACATTACCAGGTGCAGATATTAATAGTGACCACAACTTACTTATGGCAGAAATAGAAATAAGAATGAAAAAAACTGAAAAAGGTGACAATGGTGAAGAAGTGGGATCTAGAGAAGATGAGGTCCAACAAAGAACAAATTACAGAAATGCTGTCTCGGGACTTTCTAAACACATTACGAGACAAAGAAGCACCTGATAATGCCAACGAGTACTGGAATATGCTGAAAGAAGGAATCATTAAAGCAGGACAGCAAAATATAGGATATGTAAAAGGGAAAAGATAAAAAAGGCCATGGGTCACACAAGAAATGATTTCCAAGATGGAGGAGAGAAGAAAATTGAAAAACAAGAACACTGAAGATGCAAGAAAGATATACCGAAGGTTAAATAACGAACTGCGGAGAGAAACAGAGCAGGCTAGGAAAAAATGGCTAAAAGAGGAATGTGATGAAATTGAAGAACTGGACAGGAAGGGAAGATATGACTTACTATACAACAGAGTAAAGACTATGACATGGGAACAAAACAGAGCAGGAAGTGCTACTATGGAAATTTTGAGTAAAGACGAAGAGGTAGTGTACAAAGATTGTGACGATGTCCTCCAGAGATGGGAAGAATATATAAAAGAGCTATATGACACAAATAGCAAACCAGAAACTCTGGAACTTGAATCACACAACAGTGTAAGTGATGAAGAGAAAGGACCGACCATCAGAATGGAAGAAGTAAAGTCTGCCATTGCTGCAATGAAAAATGGCAAAGCAGTAGGTACAGATACAGTACCGGGAGAAATACTAAAATGCTTGAACAGGTTTATTGAAAAAGGAAGAGACCTATATATGTGCTTCATCGATTTATAAAAGGCATTTGACAATGTGGTTTGGGACAAGCTGGCGACTATTATGAGGGAAAAGAGAGTGGACTGGAAAACCAGAAGACTTATAAACTCATTGTACCTTAATCAAAAAGTTTCAGTTAAAGTGAGAGGAGAAAGTACAAACTGGATCAGACTAGGGAAAGGAGTAAGACAAGGATGCTGTTTATCACCTACTCTTTTCAACCTGTACTTGGAAAATATGATTGACCAATGCTCATTAGATGACAAAGGAGTAGAAATTGGAGGAAGAAGAGTAGGGTGCTTGAGATTTGCTGATGACATGGTCCTTCTAGCCACAGGGGAAAAAGAATTACAGGATTTGGTGGACACCATTGCAACTAACAGAAAAAAATATGGGATGAAAATTAACACAAATAAAACAAAAGTATTGGCAATAGGAGGAAATAAGGAAATAAAAATTGTGCTGAATGGTGAAACACTAGAACAGGTGCAAAATTTTAAGTATCTTGGAAGCAGTATAGACACTGACTGGAAGTGCACCACAGAAATTAAAACAAGGATAGCAATGGCAAAAGAGACATTTTATAAGAAAAGGAGAATCTTCTGCAGCGGTCTGGACAGAGAACTCAGAAAGAGACTCATAAAATGTCTTGTATGGAGTGTTCTTCTATATGGTGCTGAAACATGGACTATGAGGAAAAAAGACAGAGAAAGGCTGGAGGCTTTTGAGATCTGGACATGGCGGAAGATGGAAAGAATAAATTGGATGGACAGAGTAAAAAATGAAGAGGTACTGAGAAGAGTGGGAGAGAAAAGACAGTTACTAGATATAATAAAGAGAAGAAAAAGAAATTGGATTGGGCATATATTAAGAAAGAATGACGGACTGATAAAAACAGTTTTAGAAGGTTATGTAGAAGGGAAAAGGAAGCGAGGAAGGAAGAGATTCCAGATACTGGATGACATGATGGATGGTACAACATACAGCAGCCTTAAGAAGGAAGCAATGGATCGCAGAAAATGGAGAGGCAAAGGACCTGCTAATATAGCCGATAACTGATGATGAACACCATCTGGTGGTGGTACACAGAACTATAGTCTATCTTTTTGCACACATAGACAAGCATTTCAAACTGCCACTTTCCAGGAGTTATAGGGGTAGGACCAACCGGCAACGAATGAAGTAAATATAAATTCCACAGCGACCTTCTGTCGTACTTTACTACTGGAGGCGTTAGCTTGGAAGTTAAGGATATGAGAGGATCCGTTGAGTGAGGTAAAGTAAGGAGGAGTTGCTGGAAAATTGAAGAATTGAATAAAACTGTAAGTAGTGTATGGTGGGTCACTGGGTAGAGTATTGCCTTCAAAAGGTAAAGATTCAGGTGTAGCTTTAGACATATTTGTGCTATGCTAGGTGTAGGACAGGAACAGGTTACAGACGTTCCATGAAATCTATTATTTATTTATTTTTCTGTGTCTATTGCACGGACAATTTGAGTTATTGGTGACTAGTTTTGGAAATGTCGATTCATTATCAAACCCTACTCACGTTGAAGTACATCATTATTCAAAATGTAACATCCAGGTAAACAATTTGCTAGAAATTTTAAAAGCAAATCACTGATCTAAACGTAAAATATAAATATTAAACTAGTTAAACTGTTTTCTGGCATTATGTATGTTGAGATCACAAAAATTCACTGCAATGCACGTGAGTGTGTTCGACACATTCGTGTGTATAATTTATGCAGCTCTGCACCAGTTTCAAATAGTGACACAAGATACAAGTGTGTGACAGTATCCATGAAGTACTTCAGAATCTCTAAAATCTTTATAAAATTCAGAAAAGAGGTTTTCCAATCTTTCTAATATTAATAAAAGTAGTTTTGAAATGTTCCGAAAAAATTGCTTTAATAATACAAATTTGATTTCATAATATTTAGAATTACATTCATAACTGCTGCTTTGTATCAAATACAGTGATAGGTACCATCATAGTTGTTTACGTTTAGACGTACTTTGTGTGGAGCAAACTCGACATGCTTCAGTTTTACAGAACCTTCGTGTGCTCTCTACTCTGTCGTGAGTGCACAGTGTACGGGTCTGCGAGACCTTCATTTTATTAAAAGTTGAACGTTGGACACTGTGAAGGAATTAGGCTGGTAACCGAGACCTTTAGAATCAGCTCTGCACTGAGCCTCTGGACCGAGGCCTAATGCACCACACCTTAAACGTGCTACAACTCTGCGAACACGACTTTGCCTGCCGATGGCACGGTCTCGAACTTTTTTGGCGTCTGTGATCCTTTGTAGTCCATCTCTCGTTTTTGGGGTCAAAACGGTGAATGCGGCTTTCACCACCTGTCACCATAATGATAAGGAACCCGTCACCCTCACGCTCAAAACGCAAAAGAAAATGTTGACAGATGTCGAATCTCTGCTGTTTCGTGCCCGAAGTGAGCAATTGAGGCCCTTTATCGTGCACCGAGATAGTAAGTTACACATCACCGTGCTACAATTCGGAGTCCTTTAGCAGTAGAGGGTCGACACTTGTGTCGACAAAATAGAAAGTCGACCGAGTAATGCGTTGACATTTAATACCTCAAGCGATATTCAGAGCAGAATAAAAAATTCAGAAGCATTAATTTTCAGATAAATATCTCTATGTTTTGAGATATTTCATCTTTCTTGTGGGAGAACATAAGTAGGAAAAGTATCGGGCCCTTGTGCAACCTTTGCAGTGTGTCACAAAAATGAAGCAAACAGCAAAGTAAAGATTAAGAAGACACAAAACCCACTACTATGACAAGAATGACTTCAGTGTTAGCTGGTTACTTCCCGTGTCAACAGATGACCCCACAGTCCTCCGTTCCTACGCATCTGTCATCTGCAGCACTCCGAGGATTTTATAACGCCACGCTTGGCACAGGCAGTCGACAGACGATTTCACTGACTGACTCGCGATGTGCTCAGTGGCCGGTATACGTGCCGACACGAGAAACAGTTGATTTTGACCAGAAAATTGTGTGTGTAAAATAGGCTTGAGAGAGCATCACAAGCTGTCGCCATCACCAGCCACTGCCAGATAAAGGCCTCCTGTAGCCATTACAGCCTTCAGTTAAACGCATCCGTGTTGCTTCCCCTACTATCTCACAGTGGGTCATTGCCTCCGTCTTTTATTATGAGGTGCGTTCAGAAAGAAAGTCCATTTTGGAAAAAGACTTGTAAAATCATTTTTTTTTCAAACCAAAATTAATTTTTACAAGAAAACGCATTTCATAACCTATTTTTGTACATAGATGCCACCAGTGTTCAAACATTTATCACACCGAGAAATCACCTTTCTTGCAAATGATTTTTTGGGCTGACAGTGTTGTTTTGGTCTTTTGTTTTTCAGGCAATCGTGAATCTCTCCATTCCGCCGACCATTGTTTTGCTTCTGGAGTGATGTGACAGACCCGAGTTTCATCACTGGTCGCAATTCTGTTCAAGAATTCATCTCCCTCATCACTGTTTTAGGTAGTAAATGTCAAAGTACTGCCACACTTCATTTTGTGGCCACCTGTGAACATTTTTGGGGTTTTCTCATTCACTTTCTCAAACAAATCGTTACAGACAACAGAAGGCCGTCCACTTTGTGTTTCGCCACGAACATTGTTTTGCCCGTCATTGAATTGTCTCCTCCCCTTTCTCACCATTCCGTAAGTCATTAAATTTTCACTGTGAATCCTTAAAAGTTGATGAATTTCAGCTGTTTGGAAATCTTATTACTGAATGCACTTCACAGTTGGGGCTCAGAGATTGTCTTAAACATTTTGAACTGTCAGTAACAAATTTAAACGTGACACAATCCAGCTGTAATTGTGTCAGTGGAAAGACAGTGAACTAGAGAGACGAATACAAATGTGCGGAACTGCAACACTGGTGCTACGGTGGCAGTAGAACAAAATGTTACTTACTTTCCGGACACACCACGTACCTTGCCAAATGCAGCTGAGGACTCCTTCGGCTCATCTGCCATCTGTTGCCCTTTCTGTACATCTCATCCACAGCCATTTCATTTTCATAGTAATTACGTATGTGTCCCGTCAAGTTTGTATTGCAATCCATTTGTCAGTTTTCTTGTCTTCGTGCTAATTCCCAAATTGTGGAATATTTTCTCGGTCTTTATTTCCCTAACAGGGGTGTTAAGAATAGGCTGCCGGAACAGTCCAATAGTCAATCCGTAACTTCCGTATCTTGCTATGTTTTGTGCTTCTCTTACTTTTGTCTCGCAGTCACCGTACGACACCAATGCTGCGAGGGTCCTGCTATTTGGTACCCTTGCACAGTGACACAGCTTCTGCCCTGTGGACTTTGCTCCATTGTGTCGAAGGTGCTCAGAAAGACTTTTCTTTTTCTTGTTCCAGAGAAGCCGAACACAATGTATTTCCTATAATGTATAACTCTAATTTCTCTTAATCAATCAACTACACGTCCAAAACATTCCAGCTAGGTGTCGTCACGTGTCGATCTCATACGAGATTCAGAACACTAGTACAATAAAATATTAACATCGATGCTGTGAGGATTTCTTTGGTGTCGTGGAGATCATGTGCACTCTGTGCCTTTCCCTTGTGCCCCACGGAGCAAACGATTCCACCCAGCAGGTAGAAGAGCCAGTACGAGCCCTGCATTGGCAATAGCACAGATTGGTGCAATTCTGATCTGCACAAATTGTCAAAAAACCTCTCAATAGTGGGGTGCTTCCTACTTATTAACTGCCTTAATCCACAAATATCTTTCTTTGCCCAATCGGTATCCAGGATGCGAAAAATGTTGTTCTGTAAATGACATGTTACGCCTCAACTGCACCTCCCTGTTGTTCACAGAACAACGGTGAATTTTTAAATGGCTGTCATTGAGAGTTCATGTTAAAATTGATAATTGGCTACACACTGATTTCACAGTCCCCTTGGAAGCTTAAGTTTTGACAACCCTTTTTAGTGTACTGAAAGCACTCCAGGCTGTTTTTACTCCTTCATTCATTTCTTTGGAGCCCATCAGGCCACTCCCATTTACCACTTAAATACAGTTACTTGTTACATGCTTCTAGGATTTTAAAGTTCATTCACACAAATTTCTTTTCAGTGGGCCAATTATAAGCACATTGGATGAGGATTTGTCACAGGAGACATCACACTAATACCACATAACACTGCCTCCAGTGTCAATTATAGTGGGACACAATTCGACGAGGATGCGAGTCGTATCCATCGGAAGCCACTTCTTGACAATTAGATCCTATACAGCCGTCAAACTGCAGGGATGTCGAATGTTGCATTTCACCTGCTATTCCAAATTGGCCCAGACATACTCTGCAGCGTTAAGATCTGGTGATTTAGAGCACCACTCGAGATTCGAAAGGGTGCCCGAGTGTTCGTCAGACTGGGAACGTTCACACGCAGCTGTTTGACTAGGGGCCTTGTCGTATCAGATGATAGGAGTATATTCTTCCTGAAAATGTAAAAGAGAGGGGGAACACTCGGTCACGGAGAATGTCGAAATAAATATCCTGTTTAGAGTTCCCAGTACCCTAAGTGTGTAGACTCAAGTTGTGATACAAAAAATGCCATCAAAACATCACAGAAGCACTTCGTGTCTGAACTACACATTGTGAGTTAAATGTCTTATTGGGCAGTCACTACACTACACACCTTAGACCATCTCAACAGTGCAGAATTGTGTCTCGTCGAATTGCACTACGTGCCTCCAGTCTAGGGATGGCAGTTATGGACAAAACAACTGGTTTTCAGTTGTACCTTTTTTTTTTTTCATCTCCAGTTTAAACAGCTTGTTAAAACTCCGCAAAATAACCAATTTCTGAAACAACTGATTTTGCTACTATTTCCAGTAATAAACATAGACATAGAACAAGGACTAGAAATGTGTGATGCAAAACTCCGAGGGAGTCTTGGAATTTTCAAGATACTTAGAATCAAAATATAAAACAAAGCAGGTAACTGAAAGAAAACTTAGTCTGTCCACAGTTCACTGCTTTCCTCCAAAAGAAATGATGGCTTGAATATTACAAAAATTGCCTGTATTCTCCTATTGATTCTGATGTTTAGAAACTGTTCGAAAACTGTGTTGTAATTGAGGGTCATACCACCATGCACTCATTATGAGTAGTCAAGTGTTAAAGGGTGAAAACTGAGGTTGGAGAACTCTATTTTTCGTGTTAATGTACCCACCTCCAAGAACTGAACACAGGTAAAGGCACAGGCAGCAGATCAGCTACATTCTATTTTTATTATAAACTGTCAATTAATTGTTAAGTTTTTAACTTATTACTGTTACCATAATTTGCAAATGAAGCATTATACCTCATTGCCACTGTATTTCGTAAAATATTTCGAGACTAGGGTTGTTACCATTTTGCAATACAATGGATGTCTGGCGATGACAGAAAAACTACCGTATAGACCGTGTGCGGGCCGGTCTTACACTCTGGTGTGCAGGTTCGTCAGCTAATAGGCCACGCTACACGCCAACAGATACATTATTGTCTCAGCAATGCTGTACAGATTTTTGTGTCGTGTGTTTGTTGCTCATTTCTGTCGGCATTGTTATTAAAATGGCATTGATCACTTTTCCCATTTTCTATAATAAGCCAATATTTCAAAGCAGTGCAAATTATACGAATAGATATTAGTCATTTAAAAAGAATTAGCACCACTGCTATGGTAAATTGATATATAGTTCTTTTTAGTTGGTTATTGTTGTCGTGGTCTTCGTTCCAGACTGGTTTGGTGCAGCTCTCCGTGCTACTGTGTGAGCCTTTTCATCACTGAATAAATACTGCAACCTACTTCTTTCTGAATCTGCTTAGTGTATTCATCTCTTGGCCCCCTGTACAATTTTTACCCTTGACGCTTCCCTCTTCCCACTCGATATCTCAGAATGTGTCCTTGTCGACCGATCGCTTCCTTTGGTCAAGTTGTGGCACAAACTTCTTGTCTCCCCAATTCTGTTCAGTACTTCCTCATTAGTTATGTGATCTACCAAACTAATTTTCAGCATTCTTCTGTAGTACCACATTTTGAAATCTTATATTCTCCTTTGGTTTTTTTAAGTAAATTGTTTGTTGTCCATGTTTCACTTCCAAATGTGGCTACAGACCAGACATACCTTCAGAAAAGACTTCCTAACACTTAAATCTATATTCAGTGTTAGCAAATTTCTCTTCTTCAGAAAAGCTTTTCTTGTCAGTGCTTGTCTACATTTTATATCGATTCTACTTTGGCCACCGTCAGTTATTTTTGTCCCCAAATAGCAAAACTCCTTTACTACTTAAAGTGTCTCGTTTCCTAATCTGATTCCCTTAGTATCAGACGACTTAATGTGACTACATTCTATCATCCTTGTTTTGCTTTTGTTGATATTTGTCTTGCATCCTCCTTTGAAGACAATGTCCATTCTGCTCAGCTGCTCTTCCAGTTCCTTTGCTGTCTATGATATTGTTACAATGTCACTGGCAAACCTCAAAGCTTTTATTTTTTCCCCTGAACTTTAATTCTTACTCCAAATTTATGTTTGGTTTCCTTTACTGCTCGTACAAGCTACATATTGAATAACATCGGGTCTGGGCTACAACCGTGTCTCACTCCCTTCTCAGCCACTGCTTCCCTTTCATGCCCTCTCAACTTTTAGAACTGTCATTTGGTTTCTTTACAGGTTGTAAATAGCCTTTTCCTCCTGTGTTTTGCAGCTGCTAACTTCAGAATTTCAGAGTATTCCAGTCAACATTGTCAAAAGATTTCTCAAAGTCTACAAATGCTGTACACACAGGTTTTCCTTTCCTCAATCTATCTTCCAAGATAAGTCGTAGGGTCATTATTGCCTCACACACTCCAGTATTTGTCCGGATTCCAGACTGATCTTCCTCGAGATTGGCTTCTACTGGTTTTTCTATTCTTCTGTAAAGAATTTGTATTGGTATTTTGCAGACTTATTAAACTGATAGTTCGGTAATTTTCACACCTGTTGGCAACTGCTTTCTTTGCAATTGGAACTATTACATTTTTCTTGAAGACTGAGGAAATTTCACCCGTCTCACACATGTTGCGCACCAAATGGAAGAGTTTTGTCACAGCTGGCACTCCCGAGGCCATCAGTAGTCCTGACAGAACATGGTCTAGCCCCAGGCCCTTATTTCGACTTAGATCTTTCAGAGCTCTGTCAAATTCTTGTCACATTATCGTATCTCCCATATCATCATCTATGTCTACCACCCTTCCTATAATATTGCCTTCAAGTTTACCTCCTTGTACAGACCCTCTATATACTCCTTCCACCTTTCTGCTTTCTCTTCTTTGCTTAGGACTGATTTGCCATCCGAGCTCTTGATATTTGTGCAGTTGCTTCTCTTTTTCCTGTTTGTGGTATCTGTCTTTCCCCTAACGAAATATGCTTCTAAATCTTTACATTTGTCCTTCAGTCGTTTCTGCGTAGCCATTTTGCACTTCCTGTCAATCTGATTTTTTTAATGCTTGTATTCTCTTTCACCTGCTTCATTTTTGAATTTCCTCCTTTCATCAGTTAAATTCAGTATCTCTCGCATTATGTAAGGATTTCTACTAGAGCTTGTCTTTTGGTGTATTTGATCTGCTGCTCCTTCACCATTTCGTCTCTTAGAGCTACTCATTTGTCTTCTACTGTATTCCTTTCCTCTGTTCTAGTCAAGAACTGTCTAATGCTCCCTCTGAAACTCCCAGCAATCTCTGTTTCTTTCAGCTGATTCAGGTCCTGTCTCCTCAATTTCCTACCTTTTTCCAGTTTCTTCAGTTTGTAGTCAGAGTCTACATCTGCCCCTGGAAATGTTTTACAATTTAATACCTGTTTCCTAAATCTTTGTTTTATCAATATATAATCAATCTGAAACCTTTTGGCATCTCCAGGTCTCTTCCCTGTATACAACTTTCTTTTATGATTCTTAAAACAAGTGTTAGCTATGATTAAAGTATACTCTGTGCAAAACACTACCAGGCGGCTTCCTTTTTCGTTTCATATTCACCTATTATTTTCCCTTCCTTTCCATTTCTTACTATCGAATTCCAGTCCCCCATCACTATTAAATTTTCATCTTCCTTAACTGACTGAATAATTTCTTTTATCTTGTCATACATTTTTTCAATCTCTTCATTATCTATGGAGCTAGTTGAAAGAAACTTGTACAACTGTGGTGGGTGTTGGCTTTGTGTCTATATTGTCTACAATAATGTGTTCACCATGCTGTTTGTACAAGCTTACTTGCATTCCTATTTTCTTATTCAATTTTAGACCTACTACAGCATTACCCCTATTTGATTTTGTATCTATAACCTTGTATTCACCTGGCCAAAAGTCCAGTTCCTCCTGCCACCGAACTTCACTTCAGGTAACTTCACCTGATCTATTTCTCTTTTTAAATTTTCTAAACTAACTTTCCATGCTCTGACACATAGAATGCCAGTTTTTTTTTTTCTCTCTGCTGTCGATGACATCCTCACGAGTAGCCCCCACCTGATCAGAATGGGTGATTATTGTACCTCCGGAATATTTTACCCAAGAGGACGCCGTCATCATTTAACTATACAGTAGAGCTGCATGCCCTCGGTTTCCTTCACTTTCAGCTGTTCACACTACCAGCACAGCAATGCCATTTTAGTTGATGTTACAACGCCAGATCAGCCAATTGTCCAGATTGTTCCCCTGCAACTACTGAGAACACTGCTGACCCTCTTCAGAAACCACACGTTTGTCTGGCCCCTCATCAGATACCCCTCCGTTGTGGTCACACCTACTGTATGGCTATCTGTACTGCTGAGACACGCAAACTACACCACCAACAACAATAACAATGTCCGTGGTTGGTGGGAGGCCCTGGTCATTACTTAAAAGAAACTGTTATAACTGAGACCAAACAGATACTGAAAAATACTGATTTTCAGAACAAAAATACCAGTATTGGTGTTAACCGCTGGTTTTTCCCATCCCTGCTCAGTCAGCTAATCTCTGGTCTCTTTAACGATTGGCACCCCAAAGTAGTGGAGTTTTGTTTGCCCTTTTGCAATGCATCCAGCTCTAAAATTCCATCTGTCACATGCAGTTTCCTTCACAGTATTTCGTAAATTGTGTTTTATTCATCTCATGCTTTACCAGTACATAGAATGCAGACATGACTTATTCACAACATTAACACAAGAAATGTGTATGGACAGAATCCAAGTAAATCTCTGCACACTGTTGTACACCGCTAGAAGAGGGAATTGATATTCTATGGCATCTGTAGGCTATTTACCTCACTGTGACCACAGCTCACTTTTCAGTGTACAGGTGGAGTATATCTCCCCTGCACTACCTGCCCAGTTCTCTAATGTGAGTAGACAAAATTGCCTCACCGAGTTCTTGTTTATATAGTGGAGTTGTCTTCAGTTGATTAAACAAGTAGTTATTTGCAGTTAGTGACTTTGTATATAGAATATGTTTCTGTAAACAGTGGCTGAGTGGTAAGTGTTTAAATTGTAGGTTACGTGGGGGTAAAAACTTCGCCTTTTATTGTTTTACTATATATCGAAACAAAACTTGCAGCAATGTTATATCAGTTCCGCTTGCAACACCTTGTTTGACATCTTGGTAACATTGTATAGGACTTTCATTGTCACCCAATTACGATTAGAGGAGTAACAAAAGTTTTTATAAAAAATTAATGTTGCAGACTCTCACCTCATACTGTGGGCTATGAGTATGGAGGCTTGTGGAAAGAGTATGCAGTGTGCACTTCTACCCCAACTGAAGAAAATAAAATGATTACAAATAAATACATGCAAAAACAAACTAGGAACTGTATTTTCCAGTGACTTCAAAAATTAAATGTCGTATTGATCTGAGAGTAGGGCCACGTAAACTTCTGTTAAAGGAAATGCGATCTCGCTCTATTGTTCATTCTTTCTTCATCGAAACAGTTTGTACGAATCGGCCGAGGTATTTTCTATCGTAGCCTGTTGTAAGATGTTTTCTTAAGGCAACCTCTGAAAACCTGGCAGCCTTGGACAGTTGCTATATTGAGTACCCATTTTCATTAATGCCAAGAGGTTGACGGGAGAGCAACCTCTCTTAATGACTGTCGAGTTCATGTTTTCGCTCAGTTTTAGGGGGGTTGGGGGGGGGGGGGGGGGGGGACTGCTATAGAAGATGTGATTATATCGAAGGGTGTATGAGTGGTAGGAATGTGTGAAAAAACCAGTACCCGATGAAAAGCAAAATCAATATAAGTTCTCTAAGGTGAATGATGAGGCATCTAAGGTGAAGAAACACAAACAAAAAATATCGGAATACTCTAGAAGGGACTACACAAGTCGAAGTACAGGTTCTGGAGTAAAGGTTCGCAATAGTTTCTCGATGGGCTACTTTTGCCCCATTCTGCAATTTTCTTATTTGGCAGTCTACAGATAACACACAACTAAAGTCGTGGAGGTCAAGGAGGATATTGGAAGCTTATAGAAGCTACTTTCAAAACAGATTTTATCTGATGTTTAAATTGTTCCACACTCACCAAACACACAATCAGAACTATACAAATTTTACATAAAAAACATACAAAAGTAACTTACTGCATTTTCTCCAGTTGTAGGCATCTGACTGCCACAAGGTTTCAGAATAAAACTGAGGAGATGATGACGTATCCACTGCCTGGTGAGAGAATGGCAAACTTCTGCTTTAGGGACCTGAAAACTTGAAGTGTTCTCTTGCCCCATGTGCTCTTTTACCTATACCTACCACAAGTATGATGATGTCAGTGACCTACATGGTGTTTGTGGGAAAGAGATTGCATTGGTAAATGTGATATCTTGCTGCTCTCTATTGTTGACAGCGTATCGTAAAGCCATATATTTGTGTTGTAGTTGCTTGGTGGAGAATTAATGAATGACCAGAAAGTTACTACACTTCTCTCACCATTAAATTAGGTTACTGGTAGCCTGCATAAATACTTCTGTTTAAGGAATTGCTGGCACTTACGGAGTAGACTACACTGTCTACAGTATATCTTCCGAGATGGATGTGAACATGTCTGACGAAATGGGACTGATCGTGTTCGACTCTAGAAATGTAATCTGCTGTATTGCATTGCTTGACTTATGTTGAACTGTAACACCTAGGTGACCTACTTTTGTTGCAGAGGGAGACCATTTAAGCCTCTGGGCGTCTTCAGATGTCGAGAGAGTTGAGGCTGTGGTGATGCATTTGATACCCCTCATGCTGCAGGGATGTAGACAGGAGTTTGTGAAAAGGGGGAGGGGGTCTGGTTTGTTGAAGAGGACCATAAAAATACCCATGTATTTATTTATTCTGAAAACATATTCATTTTTTAATTTTATGTACATAATTCGCTTTTGGGTGGCCTTCATAGAAATAGTATTTTGACTATAAAACTGAGCAAGAAAAAATATATATTCTCAACAGTGTGTGTGTGTGTGTGTGTGTGTGTGTGTGTGTGTGTGTGTGTGTGAGAGAGAGTGAGAGAGAGAGAGAGAGAGAGAGAGAAATACCCAGATATACAATTAAATATTTCTTTATTTGGCGATATAACTTCATTTTATTGCCAAATGAGTTAAAGCTCTAATATTTAATATAATGTATTGACTCTTCACAAACAAAACACAGTTCTATCTTCTAATATACACGATAATGATGGAAGCTGAAGAAATTCACTGAAATCTGTGCCATGGCCGGGACTTGATCCTGGGTCTCCTTGCTTACTGAGCAAGTGTGCTGTGCTGGTCATTACACCACCACAGCATTACAGCTGACATAGCTGCACGGACTACCCTGGGCCAACGCCCTCCCTAACACAAACTGCACTTCAGCTGATTTTCTCCTCCTTAGATTAACACTATTGTCTAGGCTCTCCGGTATTGGAATAGCACCCCACTGTGGGACGTAATGTGGAAATCCTGCCTGTTCCTCAGGCATAGGTGACCTATAGATCTGATATAAAAATTTTCCTTGAGACATTTGAGTCTCATCTTCATCTATGATAATGACGTAAGCTGAAGAAATTAATTGAAATGTGAAATGTAAGCAAGGAAACTTGGGTCCAAGTCCCGACCGTGCACAGATTTTAATTCTTTCTTCAGCTTCCTTCATTATTATAGATAAAGATGAGACTTGAGTGTGTCGAGGAAAATTTAATTATATCAGACCGTCTAATATACGTTTTACTACTGCAGAGCAGAAGAATCTTAATGTTAGTCTGAATAATTTATGTTCAAACTTCCTTTGACAACAGCTATCTTTTTCGTACTACAATCTTGTATTTAAATGTCCAACTTACCTGAAACCAGGTCAGAATTCCGTCACCATATCAAAGTTTCACGTCATTAAGATTCTTCAATTTCCACGAGTGCTTGAGAACATCTTTATATATTATTTCGACAGTTAAATTTAAACTATAGCAACCAAATTCATTTACAAAATAAAACAATACACAGATACTATGAGCTACAGTTTTGGGATCTTAACATTGACTCGTGCATCGATTTCAACTAGACGTGTAATGTATGCGGTGCCTGGAATGACTCTCCGTTTATCTGTGATAGTGTGCTTAAACAGTCCTCGATGCTAATAAACTCCTCTGTGACATACAACATACATTATCACTTGCATGACGTTGATTTACAAGTACATTAGAGTTGTGACAGTCTCTGTCTCAGTGCTCTGAGGATATTACGAATAAGACATTTCACGTAGAACATCTTTCTTGCAGTACAACTCAAAGACACGATACATTGCCGTTCCTCAAATGAGCTATCTTCATGCCCAGGGACACAGTGCAAAATGACAGTCACTAGCTGTCTTCCAGTGTAAATATCGCCGAACTGTATGTATTGTCGAATCGTATGTGAAACGACATTAAAATTTTAAAAAATGGAAAAAATTTAATAGATGGAAAACAATCACCGGTATAAAGAAAACTCGGCAAACAAAGTAGTAAACAAGTTAATTCCTTTAAGTGAATGGAAAAAGCATTATACAGACCTTTTAACTGAAGACAGACCCCAGTACACTAGAGGCGAAGAAGATACGACAGAACGAACAGTTCAAAATAGACTATCATGATAGAGGAAGTTTAGCTAAGATGGAGAATGGCCAATCACCTGGGCCTGGAGATATTCCTGTGAAATTATTGAAAGCTGGTGGACAGTATTTGAGGAAAAGAATATTACACCTTATGAACAACTGCTGTCAGTGGATTAAAGTTCCGTGGGAGTGGAAAAGGTCATATATAGTCTCTGTTTTCAAGAAGGGAAATCTAAGAGACAGAGGCATCAGTGTGCACTGAACGATGAGCCGCTTATTAGACAAAAATATGGCTGATTGTTGGACACTCTATTGGAGAAGATCAGAGTGTGTTGAGACAGGACAGATCCTGTACAGATAACCTCTTTATTGTACAACAGCTAAAGGAGTTAGCCATAGCATTAGGGAAGGAGTTAACACATAATGTTTGTAGATTTAGCTAAAGCCTATGACACAGTTCCTAGAGCAAAACTCAGGGAAGCTTTGAAAGATTTAGATACGGATGACTATCTTTTACAGATTGTTACTGAAATGTACGGAGATAATAAGATACAGAGGGTCAAAGTTATCAGGAAGGGCTGAGACAAGGTTGTAGTATGTCACCAATCTTGTTCAGTTTATATGTAGAGGTGGCTCTCCGAAGGTGGAAAGACAGCTGTGGAGGAATGGGAATTATTATTAACGATGTACAGCTATTTTCGTTAAGTTTTGCTGGCTGTATCTGTTCTGTGCTATGGGTCACGACTGTAGTTTTTAAATGCTGTCCTGAAAAGACGAATAACAGCTGTGGAAATGGATTATTTATGAAGGAGTGCTAAAATATTGAGAATCAAACAAAAAACTAATGATAATGTGAGAGCCCGAATGAATCCAGATTGAAACACTGATGGACAAAATTGAAAGACAATCTCTAAAGTGGATTAGACATCTGTCAAGAATGCCAGATCGTTGATGGCCAAAGAAAACTTTTGCACGGCAACCACCTGGCAGACGTAAACGTGGGAGAGTACATTCTCGAAATGACCACATCGACAGAATGATGGAGCATTGCGGGATACGCAAGGAGGAGACACTGAATAGAGAAGCTTGGCAGAAGATAACAGGAATACAACAAAATGTTATTAACTGATCTCTGTATTAATTAATCTTGTGATGATAGTAGTAATAATTGTTTCTACAACTTGAAAACATTGCATTTGAAGATAATCGTAGACTATCTGAAAATACTTCAGTTATTATAGTGGTACTAGAGCGTAAATAGATTACGGACGAAGGAGTCGAGGGCGGGGACGCACGTCGCAGCTGGCTCGGAGGAATTCGAGCTGCCAGCTGAAAATACTTTTTAAACGAATGAACTGTAGAACGTGTTGTCATCGCATACCCCTTCTGTTCTGCATAAACTCCTCCCCATCGTTCCATATCGGAAATGGTTTTTATAATTGAATGCTGTACAGATGACCATATTGGGCACTATTTTTCCATTTGGACCATTAATGGCATAAATTTTAAGGAAACTTTTTAAAGAAATGCAGCCTTACCTTTTGGGCAATATTTTTGTCAATAAACGGCAAAACTAAGCCTATTTTTATGCTCCAATTTTAGTTTAACATTATTCGTTGTTACGTTTACCGCTCCACTGCTGCATGAAATACTGAAATATTTGCAACGCCAAAGTTCTACCGATCTCCAAATAACGACTCCACTGCCAACATTGTTGATAGATAATTAGGCTATTACTGTAGTGTGTACATATTTGTAACTTTCCATAATAATAGTGGACAAATCAAAGGTTTCCTTTTCTCGCTTGTTACAAACTAATCTGTCATTAGAAACTATCACAACAGCACGCAGAACAGAAACAATAAATGGCAGAACTTACATTAAATTCAACTGGAAGTAAGAACTCAACTTATTACCAAAACAAAAAACGAGCTGAAGTACACCCAACAGTGTACCATAGTTGCTCTCGGCTAATGTGCAGGTGAGGAAAAGCTGATAGTGCTGTCGATAATTTTAGTCTATCTATCGGCCCCAACACACATCCCTTTTTCATCATACCATTGAAAATCAAAATATCTTTCAGTTTCACTACATGGGGCAACTAGGTAATGTGTAATTTCACTTAGTAGTTTTTTTTTTTTTTTTTTTTTGTTTTTTGTTTTTTTTTTTTTTTTGTTTTTTTTTTTTTGGGGGGGGGGGGGGGGGTTGTCCAGATCCTGCCCTTTGGCTAGGTCCTTACGCGCTGTGAAAAGTATTCTCAAAAGTGATAGAGGATGCAATGAAATTAGCATTGCCGAATATATGCTGATAGCACGTTACACTCGGGGACAGGTTCTTCAGTATGGTCGACAGTAGACAGTTCCAATTGTTGAGCATTTTTAGATAGTAGCTCACTTAACGACTGCAAATAAGTACTCAGTAAACTGAAAATAACTCCACCATATAACCGTGTGCTCAGTGAAGTTATTTTATCTCTTCACATAAGAGAACTGGACTGGAAATGCTGGGGAGACAAAGTCTCTGTGTAAACTGAAAATGGAGCAGTGCTCACAGTGGTGGAAGAACACTGCAGCTGCCATACATGGTGGCAAAGAATAGCAGTGCACAACAGTGTGCACAGATTTATGTGGATTCTGTCCGTACACATTTCTCGCGTTAATGTTGTGAGCGACTCGTGTCTGCATTCCGTGTAGTGTTAAAACACACTGTGGAAAAGAAAGAACCCCGGGCACGTCTGCACACTGTGTCGCCAGTGATTCATAGTAGTGGAACACACTGTAGTTACTTCTTGTGACATAGTGGGGTTGAGAGAGTGGCGAATCATCTGCTCGCTCTTCACTTTGCAGACCTGTGAACAAGGGAACTGCACAAACCCGACCCGGTTACGTACCCTCCCTCCCCCCGTTGCACTGTTACACCCCCAGAACACAATTTATCCATTAATATGAATATCTACTGTAGCATAATTTTGTACTGGTAAACATTTTTACTAGATGCCACAGCATTGAAGTTATTCAAGAAAAACTTTTTACGTGATCTTAAAATGCCCATGCCCCCATGTCAGTGCTCACAACTGAGCAGTCAGGTTTTTGATATGTTGTTCGTGGCACTCCCTCCTCACTGTACAAAAATTTGTGACTGTACGAACTTTTTCCTCCAGTCGACCTGTTTCTGGGCTATAAGCTTTCCGTGACGTTACCCAGTGTGGCAGTCACGTATAAGTGCACGTGTCCACAGGTGTATATTCACTTAAATTTTACAGCTGTGAACACGTTTTAGTGCAAGCGAGAAAGTCACGGGGAACAGTGTTGTGCCTACGAGTATTTTTTTGCACGTGCTTAGTTGTCTGTGAAGTAGACTGTTCAAAATGGCAGCTAATCGACAGACGCTGGGACCTTCTAACACTAAAAAGTGTAGAAAGAATGAAAAATTCATCACCATTCCGATCAGGTACTGAACGTATTAAAAGACAGTGAACAACTAGGAGGGGGAGGCTGGAATCGTGAGCGTGGAGAAATGTGCCTTAGAGATGATAGTGTGGAAGCAGAGCTTTCAGACACGTTTCGATCAGGTGAGATATGGCACGATGAACTACACGACGTGCAAAATCACGCATTTACAAAATGGGAATGTTTACTAATTCATTCCACAACGTTACAGCTACGAATTTCTTTAGGCTACTATTTACAGGAGAAATTCTCCAGTATGTAGTTGATGAAACAAATGACAATGCTGTGAGTAAATTTCTAAGTGATAATATGAAGGATAGGGCTAGGATTTGTAGCTGGAAATGTCTTAGTATCAATAAGATACTTGTCTTCTTAGGTATTTTATTACATATGGCTAATGTGAAAACTGCTTGATAACAATATTATTGGAAGAAAAATCCTTTGTTTCAAATGAGAGGAATAGCAATGAGCACACAGTGACAGATACGTGATCATCCTACGCTCGTTACGTTTTGCTTAAAATCCACAGCCAATTGACCGAAAACCAGAAGGTAAATTTATAAAATACAGTCTTTGCAAAATTATTTTTAACAGTAGAATGTCTCAAGTTTATTATCTGGGCAGAGACCTATCCTTAGATGAATCAATGACAATGTACTTAAGACAATATATATATAGAATAAGAGACAGAAATATGGCATCGAAATGTACAGTGCTCAGCCGTAACAATATGTCCACCTACCTAACTGCCGGTATGTCCACCTTTGGCACAGATAACAGCAGCAACGTATTGTGGTAGGGGAACGGTGAGGCCTGGGTAGGTCACTGGAAGGAGTCGACATCACATCTGCACACACAAGTCACTTAATTCCCGTAAATTCTGGGAAGTAGGCAACGAGCTCTGATGCCACGACCAATCGCATCACAGATGTGTTCGATGCGGTTCAGATCTGGCGAGCTGGGGACCGGCACGTGTTCCTCAAACCACTTCTGTCCTCGTGGACAATGCTACTGCCACTGGGAAACGTGAAGGGGTGTGTGTGGTCTGCAACCAGTGTACGGTACTCCTCGGTGGTCACAACACCTTGCACGAGCTCCACTGGACCCGTGCATATAATCTACAGAGCAGCATAATGGAGCTGCCAGCAGCTCGTCTCTGTCGCGCAGTACAGGTGTCGGGGAGCCGTTCCTCTGGAAGACGACGGATTCACACCCTCCCATTGGCACGACGAGGAAAGTATCACGATTCGTCAGACCACACGACACTGCCACTGCGCAAATGTCCAGTGTCGACGGTCGAGTGTCCGTTTCGGTCTCAGTTGACGGTGTCCCGGTGTTGACATTGCCACACGCGCGGGTTGTCTGCTGCGAGGCCCACCCTAAGGAGTGTTCGGTGCACTGTGTCTTCAGACATACTTGTACTCCACCGAGTATTAAAGTCTGATGTTAGTTCCGCCTGTCGTGTTTTACGAGTGTGCCCGGCCTACGATGTCTGACAAATGTAATGAGGGGACACGTGGTTTCACATCACTTTCACCACGCGTTGAAGAAACTCACCACAGCATTCCTCGAACACCCGACAAGTCGTGCAGTTTTCAAAATGCTCTGCCGAGCCTCTGGGCCGTCACAATCTGCCCTCTGTCAAATTCAGATTGTTCGTGCACTTTCCCCGTTCTACACTCGGACAGCACGCTCACTGATACTACGTGCATCGTGCGTGTGTGTCTGCCTAGCAGTCATTCCTCACCAGGTGACTACTATTGCCTGGATGGTTTATATTGATAGTAGGTCGACGGTCATATCTGGAGACCGGATTATATGCATTCGCACGTTACGTATGCATTTGCATATTTTAACTAAAAACTAGTTACAATGCGTATTTTCGCTCTATGTTTACAATATTTTAAAAATTTTGGCGTGCAGTCTCTAGCTCAGTCTAGCTTTCACGTCTCACAGATTAACCGCACGTAGAACTGCGTGCAATCACAAACCGAGAGTCCACTGCCTAGCGAAATCATTACAGAAGAGGAACAGGAACAGGCAGACAGAGTCAATGCTCCTGCGCTCGTGGTTAATGCCCTCCGCTGTCACAACGTATGCGTCGGCAACAAATAAATTAAACTGTGCAAGCTTTTAGTCACATTCATTGTTTCAGTTTAGCTTTCTATTTACTTATACACGGTTGAACCTGTTTGTGCTGTGTAATGTGTAACGTACCATGCCACCTGAAAAAAGAAATGTCATTTCGTGGATAGCAGACCATCCTGGAAGATTTACATGTGATGGAATTGTTTTATATTGTCGAGTTTGTGTGAAAAATGTTTTGTGCAAGAAAAAAAGAAAGAGAAAGAGAGAGAGAGAGAGAGAGAGAGAGAGAGAGAGAGAGATTCAAATAGACCAGCATGTCAAGACAAGTCCTTATATCGCAGGAATGCAGAAGAAAGAACCATGACAACAACTTCTGACAACAGCAAGTTGCAGTAGCAGGGATTTGTCCAGAGGTAACCAAAAGAGTCGGCTTAACATGGATCTATGTGAAGCACTCATTGCAAGAAAATATTACTCATCACAAACTTACAAACCATATCGTAAAAGGCCTCCTGCACAAATATTGCTTAAATCAAAATATGGCAGACGAATGAATATGTACCGACAATTTACGTAAATGTTCTGGATGAAATATGCAATGAACTCGAGGACAGCATTACCTGGATTTCAACTGATTAAACTACAGGCACTTATCCGTTACATTGCAAATTTAATTGTCGGTGCTTTAAAAGAAGAGCATCCTCCTTCCCATTTAGCGTTTCCAGAATCTTCTGCACTTGAAAGAGTGCTTGTGTTTATTTCAGAAGATGCTCCCTATATGATCAAAGCAGGAAAAGCCCTCCGAGTCTTTGATCCCAATTTGATTCGTGTGATGTGCTTTGCTCTTGAAGTACATTGCCTTGCTGAAGAAGTACGTTCCACATTTGTGAACGTAAATAAACTGATTTCATCCACAAAGAAAGTGTTTCTATAGGCTCCTGCTTTCATCAAGACCTACAAAGAAAAACAACTAAATTTGCCTTTACCTCCCGAACCAGTGGTAACTCGTTGTGTCAAAGCTGTGCTGTTTTTACAGTGAACATTTCGAGGTTATTAGAGTGGTAATAAACGACTTCGATAGTGCAGAGGCTTTGGCGGTTTGCTATTGCAAGGAAGCTTTTAATGATTCTGGTATCAAAAAAGACATTGCTTTGATTAGCACTCATTTTTCCCCCATATACCTGCAAGTATTGAAAACGTTGAAACTCTAGGTTTGGCGTTGAATGAATCTATTCAGTTAACGAATAAAATTGTTCTAGTGAACTCCTGATTGTTGGAGGTATTCCCAAGAAAACTTAAAGAAAAGTTTGAAAACATTTTAAACAATAACACAGGCTTTGAACCCTTGTGCCAAACTGATAGTTTTATTAATGGGCTGGGTGAGCTTTTACCAGAAACAGCAAGTGCCAAAATAGCACCCAAATTAAAATACTATTCAGAAAATGATATCAGCGTTCTAAATGTGTCGATTTTTCGCGGGGCCGGTGCTCTTTCTCGTAATTGATATGCACAGATTCAACTTTGACATATAATGCAAGCAGTAACTATCATGTTGTTTTTTAATATTTGATCTTGCATATTTCGACACTTTCACACATATTTTACAGTTTTTATGATTCATATAATACGGTGTCTAGTCATAACATTCTGGCCAATCAGTGTACATGCCAAAAACCCTGTGAATAAGTGCACTGTGTGCACATGGGGCCTTGATGATATGGATGGAAAATCTTTTGCTGAAAAGCTTCTTTTGTGTTAGTTGGGGGAGAAGCTGCATGCTGGCATTATATTTACATGGACAATTTAGCTTTGTGTTAGTTAATACCTTGAACCTGAAAACACATTTCTCTGAGACATTGAGGTTAAATAGGAGCAACACTCCTGAATAAGTAGGACATGCAAAACTCAGTAAAGGAAGCACAATTGCTTGCTGTTTGCGAGATGTGATGATCCGGAAATGGAATTATGGATGAGATGTTAGATACATTTGTATGTATGGGACTGATAGACAGGATCAGACACAAGACTATCTCCTAGTCTAAAAAAACTATTCCTCCACTTAATTGGCTTGCTGTTTTTCAGTTCACATGATCTTTGCAACAAATGCTTGTGGGAGTAAAATGACACTTAGATGTGAGAAAGAGAGCTCATAATAAAACATATTGTGCAAAAGTGGAAACCAACTGAAGGGAAAAAGCAAATCGTGAGGAAGAGAAGTAAAAAGTGCACCCAACAGGAAAAGCGCGAGACTGTCCAAAAAATACTGGATTTTGATTGTATAACAACATACAAAGAGTGAGCATTTTGTTTTACAATGAGCACTGATATTTCCAGAGAGCTATTTTTTTTCATATGAATAATGCCTGATTATTTTTTTTTATCTTTGATTATTGTTGCGATGCTCTCATTGCCAATTTTTGCTGCTTTGCCAGAGGTGTGTATTTGTTTCTTGTTTGAATGTTTATTTTCCTAGCCCATGATTGTTTGAAATAATGCTTATGTCATTTATCAGACGGTGCAAGTGTGATGGATTCTTATGAGTTAAAATAGATGTCAATATTTCAGGTACAGGATAAAAAAATGCAGAATTTTGCACAAGGAAGATTTTGGCTTGTAATACATGAATGCTTAGAAGTTTCCACGTTGCAGTTTAGTGGCTCATAGTTAAGACCACAGTGAAACAGTTAAAGCACCATTAACCTTAAAATATTGTCATGCAATTTTATAACGTAAGTGTTATCATGGTGTCTGAGAGACTCTAGAAGTTTATTTTGAAATATACAATACCGTCTTTAATTTTTAGGTGTTTATTGAAATCCATTAGTTACATGTATTTTCAAACACATTTTAGAGCAAAACATTAGCAAAAAAGGAAAAAACACCCACACAAGAGATGTTCCAAAAAAAGGGAACTTTTCTATGTCATTTGAAAATCTAGAAATAAATACTTTCAGTAATTAAATCCAATGCCATGTCCGCCTTTCTTAAACAGTTAAGTAAATGAAACGACTGGATAATTTCAAGGATAAATTCACATTATTATGTTAATTTAAAAAGTTATTACAGGCTTCAATATTGGTGTTATATACACTGATACGCCAAAACATTACGACCACAGCTCGCCGCGATGTTGGATGTCACCTGGTGGTGTTTCGGGCATGTAACATGGTAACAGAAGTATGTAAGGGGCTGCAAACAGGAAAATCCATTGAGATAAGTGACTTTGACAAAGGGCAGATTATTATTATGCAGAGCCTGTGAACGAGTATCTCAGAAATGGCAAAGCTGGTCAAATGTTTATGTGCTACTGTTGTAAGCACGTACAGAAAGAGGTACAAGAACAGTGAAACTATCACTCGACACAAAATGGTTATATGTCCACGACTCTTTACAGAACGTGGGATTGTGAGGCATGTCTGCTCTGTAAAGTACGATAGATGGTGATATATGGCATCTCAGCCAAAAGAGCACAATGCTGGTACACACAAGAGTGTTTCGGAGCACATTGTTGAACACGAAGCTCCACAGCAGGCCACATCTACATGTTCACATGTGGATCCGACGACACGGTCAGTTACAATTGCAGTGAGCAAGAGACTATCACGTTCAGCCATCGATTAACGGAAACATGTTGGCTCTTTGGATGAATCTAATTTTTGCTTCACTAGGTCAATGGTAGTCTCCACAAATGCCATCATTGAGGTGAATAGCAGCTCAAAATGTGCAGCACACCAGGGATGCAGGCTGGTGGCAGCAGTATTATGCTGTGGGAGGCATTCTCCTATGCTCGCACGGGACCTGTCGCAGCAATCGAAGACACGTTGATAGCTGCGAGACACCTGCATCACTTCGTGCTTGATGTCTTCCCCGGTGGTGATCATCTTTGATCAGTACAGTGGTCCGTGTCTTGGAGGCAGAGTCATGCTACTGTGGTTTTGGAGCATTATAGAGAACTCACATTGAGCAAATTTGCCTGATGTAAATTCTGTGGAACCAAATCTGGGTCACTATCGGGGGGCCATCACCACATCCGCAAATCAGCGGCCTGTTATTTATGCGAAATATGTGACCTGCACATGGGCGTCCAATATTACATACCTCCACAAGCCTAATAACAAACTGTCACATCACTGATATGCAAAATCGTTCTAAAGATGAACAAACAAGCTATTAGGCAGATACAATGTTTTGGCTCATCAGTGTAAGTATTGGATCCTGGTGTCTGTCATACGTGTAATATTTAACTCATAATTCATCAGTACTCTCAGTATATACATCTGACATCTACATCAACTGTGGAAAGGCAAAAGCATTTCACCAGTACACACAGTGCAGCCTGAAGAGTGATACTGCTGACAGTTCCTGATAAGTCTGTTAAAAATGTTTGTACTGCAGCAGTCACATACGTACATACATTCTTTCTTTCCCCTGATTAATTCTCAAATTGAAGAGTTGTCAATATGAACACAAACTTTTGCTAACAGTACTGTGAAAAATTGGAAAATATTATGTCCAATTGTACCCACTGAGAAAAGATAACCTATGAATTCATTACCAGATCGCTGCAAGCTGCAAATACAGGTAAAAGCCCAAAGAATGCTTTCAGTTGAAGTCTGTGTCATTTACAACAAATAGATCCTTTTGAGAGAACTTTTATTTTACAGTTTCATTGTTCAACCACAGTAGAATATCGCCTACAGTATCTTGAGGAAGAAGAAGAAGACCCCTTCTTGTTCAACATCCGGATTCCTATCCGAGGCATTAGCCTCAAGGTACAGACTGGGAATCTGCAACACATTGTTGGTCATTGTTTTTTTCCATTTGAAGCTCTATCCTAAATGTAGGGAACATGGCGTATTGTTTTACAAGTAGGTCGGTGCGGCAGTGTTAACTTGAGGGTTTGAAGTTCTATGTGTCACTTTCTATCTCATAATATGGATTAGTATTACATTCATTAAAAATTTCATTACCCTTTCTTCCAAATGCATTTCAAAGTTTGGATCATTTACTCCTAGAACTCATTGAGAATAACCCGGTATTCAGGCTGTTTTGAATTACAAAGTGCACCTCGTGTACTTTTCAGTCGGAGGTCAGGCTTATTGCAGTGAAGGTGGGTGCTGTTTGCCCTTCAATAAATGCACAGTAAAGCTGCAGTAACATTTACAGATGAACAATACCAGCTGCATGATTATCGGGATGTGTTTATCGTTATTTTGTGTTATTGTGATAATTATGGTGTAATATATTATGGCTGTTAGAGACAGTGTCTTGTAATTAATTCTTACAATATGGAGCGTACACGAGAAAAGGAATCAGTAAGTGAGTTACACAAACTCTCCCAGTTCCATCCAATATATTCATCACAGAGTAATGAATGTGTTTTAATAACACAAATGGTAATTTCCAGGTACATACTGCACATTTTATATGAGAACGCTGTGCTGCTTTGCAGTTGTAGCTGTGGTTGGAACAGGATAACCGTCTGTGTTGCCAGCTACATATAACGTGGCAAAGCAGACAAGCAGGGTATGCAGCCAAGAAAGAGCTGTGAGAGGGTGATGCTGGGTCTGTACCAATGGAACTGGAGTGTCACAAATACTACCAGTAACTCTGTAATATGTTATGAGCAAAGCTCATTATTGATAACCTGCAAAACATCAATCACAAAGCTATTTTAATCCAGAGGAAGGTTATCACCAAGCATACAGATGAAATGAATACTTATATGAAGAGGATAGATTGCTACTCACTGCATAGACGAGGCATTGAGATGCAGAAAGATACAATGGAAAGACTGCTACTCTTAATTTTTGGACAAAAATGTTCTCCTTCAGAAGCCAAAACACACACACACACACACACACACACACACACACACACACACACACACGGCTACTGTCTACAGTCATTCAGGCCCATGAGGGCACACGTGTTTTGCAGTCTCCTCACTGCGTCTGTTTGCAAATCAACACCACCTCTACGTGGTGATTAGCAATCTATCCATTTTGTATTATAATTCCTAATTGTGCTGAAGGTGCAGACAAGACATTTTCCCACCATTGCAAACATAATTTTTTTCTTTGTTTCAGCTGTAAGGTAAATTATTACTTATGCATCACGTGTTTCTTTACTAGTGGGAAATGACCAATCGTTATGCCATGTCACCTTTTTTCAGCTGTACGATTACCGATTCCACCTTCACCCGAGTTGCTGCACATTTCCAATACGACACCAGACTCTCGCCCGCAATAGAGGAAGAACAGTATGCCAGACAGGCAGGTATAAAAGAAGTTACGGCTGAACCACCAGTAATTTGTATACTACCTTGTGGAACTATAACATTTGAATCAAAATGTATGTAATCTAAAAACATGACAGTTCGTACTTCCGAGGATAGTTAAAAAAAACAGCCATTTATGAATTTGTTATGTGACAGTTGGTCCTGTCTTCGTGAGCCTTTTAACAGTTTTAGAACTGGAGCATGCTCTGGGGCAAATACTGCAAAAAACTGTCACGTTTATTTGCATGTTCTACAGTTTAAATGATGAACAGACTAGCCTTAATTCAAATTCAAACAAAATGTTTTCAAATCAAGATATGTTGTAATCTATTGTTACTTATGTCTATATGATAAAGAGGATTTGTAACAAAAAGGTAGAGTAACAATAAGTCTTTATTACATTAAAAAATAAAAATTTGTCAAAAATGACAAATGGCAAACAATTTCTTTGTTTTATAGCCATATATTATAACACATGAGGTATATGGGCTCCCCAATGTACATAAAACTATGTAAATAAATTACTGTAATACATTTGTTTAGAATTTCAGTTGATCATTACCTGTAGGTATAATGGATGCACTACATTAATAAGAGACTCTTTCATGAGTCACCTGGAGTACTATAAGAACTTGAGCAACCATTTTAATGTGGGGCTTTCCTGCAACTAGAACCCTAAAATTGAAAGTGCAGTCTTACTGAAATGTGTCAACAATTCACAAGCCTGTAATACTGCAGCAAGCCTTGTTAAAAAAAAAAAAAATGTTGTACTGAAAATATTATCGGTGCAGAATACTTCAACTAAGGTGATTACTTATGTAGATATATATGACTAAAAAGATAAACACACTGCACAGCTAAGTGCGCAGTACTTACATAGTACAAGAATAGAGTTAAAAATACAACTGCACATAGTGAGCGAGTGTCGATTCTGAGCTAAATGAGGTCAATTTAACCAGGTTACTGACTACAATATTAACTAGTAATTAATTAAAAAATTTTAAGATTTCACTTACAGGCAACAGATCTTTGTCATTGTCCGAAGCAGGTACTTTCCTTTGTACAAGCTATTACTAATTCTATTAGCCTCATAGCTGTGTGATTATTGCACATAGCACTGAATCATTACAAAGTACTGAAGTTGCACAAATATTACTCTCATTTTAGTGATTACATACTGTCAACAAAAATGTATAAAACAATAAAGCTTTATTATATAAGGTATTTGCTACTGTTATATCACTGGAGTATGCAGATATGAACTGTAATACCTGCAGATTTCTTCAGCTCCACGGCTGAGATCAATGCTGGTCATTTACACTGACATTTGTACTAAAGAGTTATACTCAGGCGTTGAAAAATCACAGCTTTGTATAAAGGATGAGATCCAGTTTTCGTGAAGATATTAAAAACAGTTCGTATCAGAAAACAGGCTCCTCTAAAAACTAATTATACTTAAAACTGAGGTCACTGTTTTCTTTATATTTAGCTAAATAGCAACATGCTTACCAGTCAGATAATAAAGCATATATGCTACAACAATAAAAATATATTCCTTTGGAATAGCTTCTAATATATCTATAACCCACAAAACAGGATTTGCATACTGAAATTGCTTATATTGCAAATACATTATACAAATAAAATTGTGTATTTCAATAATCAAATAACACACTTTAATTATGCTGTGTGAGCCATAAATGTCAATAGTGCAAGACTGTCATCTGGGCAAATAACCCTGTATGACTTATCAACTGAAATAAATGCTCTCTACTAGCAGAAGTATTTGAATTTATACACGTGATAAATATATATCTATAAACATACCTTCAAAAACGATTTTTATTGCATCTAGTCTTTTATACCCACAGTTACAACAATCAAGTCTTTCAATTCCAAAGTAATACAATAGCATACTTAGAAATCCCTTATTGTGCAGTCCCAAAGTTTTTATTGCATGTTTTCCGTCATACAGCAAAACACATGAAATTTGTGTTATGCACTGCTAATTACTGTGCCACGATTCTCCCCTAGCACTGAAGCCCCATCTAACTAACCAGTGTGATATTTCTTTGAAATAAGTGACCACAACTGGATCAGGCAATATTCTCAAAAAATGGAATATCAGTAAACTTAATTTTGGTACACTTCACTTTTTGGAATAATTTGAAAGATTATTTGACAGATATGATTCTTCCTCGTCTTTACCACCTGCAACTCTTGGCATCACACTGCTTGAGAACCCAATCTGAGAAAAAAATATGGCTTCTAGTTCTCCACTTTGAAAACTTAGAAAAGTTATGAAATTATTGTACTACAATCTGCACCTTCTATCTCCGTTATATGGTGAGTAGCAACTATTCGTTTCATAATACTGTTACATTCCATCCTAGATTTTCCGTTTTTTGATTTACAATAATTTGTAGTTTCAAATGACAGTTTCTTTTACTAAAGTAGCAGGTGTGTTGTGGTGAAAGGGAGGGGGTTAGAGGGGGTGGGGGGTAAACCACTCAGCCACTGTCGCTATAAGAGAAACCATTGAGGACAGTACATGTATGGCAATAAAAAATAAGAGACTTCAGTTTTCTCACGGCTGTGAAAAAAGAATCTTATTGTTAAGCAAATATGGACTTGAAGTAGCAAGCTTCAAAAACTTCCAATGACTAGTTTTTTAAACTTTTTATGAAACTGTAGAAGCAGCCTGATTTTGTGTAGTGAACACTTAGCTCTTTTGGATATAATAATATTATTACCTGACAACATAAACTGCAGTCCCAAACAGTGTTGTATTTACATCTGCGAAAGAGATATTAAGACACAAAACAGGAAAATGGTGAAGCCATTGGCAAGCAGAACATAATAGAGCTCTACACAGTTAAGTTAATTACAAGTTGCCTCCCTCAGACCTTTGAATGGACTTACATGGCGTAACATGCGGACCTACACTTTAATGTGGATTTCAAACCATAGTGCTAATTGGCATTTTTCGTATTAACAACTCACTGCAAGAGGTCACAGACATGTAGAATAGCAAACCTTTTGATTTGTAGCCTGATACTTGGGGACCTCACAGGCTGCTCGACCTCGTCCACTTGCTAGGTACTTGTATGATTTGAAGGTCAATTCCCGGACATCAGTTTCCTAAAGTAGCACGACACGATCATTTAAAAAAACTTTAAAAAATTGCTTTTGAAGATTAGATGATTTCAGAGCACTGTTAAGCACAAAACATATGTAACACACATGCACAATCTCAAGGATTTTCCACTGTTGTCAACATAATTGTTGTGTTGGTAGACAAGTGCTTAGCATAAAAGTCTTGCAAATGTCTAGTCCTTGGTTCAGAATTCACGAGTAGCTACATTTATTTTTACTTTTTTTAAAAAGTTACATACTAATTAACAAATATATAATAATTTTTAGTAAAAAAATAATCTTTCTATTTTCAGTTACTAACTGCATGAAAATAAATTAAAATTCAACAGACATGTGAAATGCCTTATTGTTAAATGAGAAAAAAATTATACATCAACAATACTGTTCTATTTGTAGACATTAAATACACGCGATTCAATATCTGTCACCTAACATTTGCAATTGGCAGTTTAGTATCCCCACCGACAGACATAGCGATGGAGACAGACGAGCTGGCCCGGGTAGTGCAGCGAGGGCAACCCTGACACACGGCACGGATGATCTGCTGACAGAGGTGTTTATCTGTGAGCAGCAGGAAGCCCAGATACTGTGGACCTCACCTCGTGCACCGTGCCGAGTGTCATCGCAGAGAGCTCAGTCGACAGCCAGCCGAATGCAGAGTTATCCCCGGGCTCATCTCTATAAGGTTTCCCACTGCCCGCTTCCTGCAGATCTACTCTCGCTCGATGATTTTTGTTTCGCCTCACTACTAGTGAGTTTTGAATAGGCGACACGGTGTTCACGAGACTTATGTTACGCAGTCACCTACCGACAATTGTGCCGATTAGCCACAAATTTTATTTACTTTGTAGTGCTCCCATATCAGCTAATCTTAAAAAGATTTTTTGAGTTTTTTAAAAGAATTGTATATTTTTGCTTCAGGAAACCAATGTCCAGGCACTGACTTAGGCTACAAGTACGAATAAAATCGAAGAGCACCTGTCTGCAGGGTATTCTTGTGAACCACACTAGAAGCTAGGTACGCTTCTGTCCCGTCTCAAATGGACCACGACGACTCGAGAAATTCGTCCAAGAGGATGCTGCAACTATTGTCAGGAATTGCAAACGAGTTCTGCAGTTGTGTGTGTGCTTCACATACGTTTGTTTCTCAGATACTACGAACAGTAACCACAGATGGCACCTTATCGTCAAGACTGGTGGCAATGTTTCGAGTAAGATTTCAATGTTTCTTGATCACAATATGCCTAGTGTTTCCTTTTGTGTTAAGTCAATACAATTATTAAAAAAATGCCTTATTTTCTGGCTGTCATAGCAGGTGAATAGAGGGGACTGTTTACTGGACAACATATTGTCAGAAAGTGACTCTTTGCTCCCTGGTATGTATAATCTAATATTATTGCATTTTAAATTTGGTGGTCTCATTCAAGTAAACTTAATAACAAGAAGCTGTCATACTAGCCCACAAACATTCTTCCAGTTATTCCTTTGTGCAAACGAATTACAAAATAACTGAGGACACTGTTTGAACACGACTGAACCGTGTCGTGTGGCACAGCCGAATCCTCGCAATAGGCAGCACTACACTCTTCTTTGTCATTTAACAATGACTGACATTCAGAATGGATGGGAAAAATCACTGCTATCTTCTGTACAGCTGGAAGGAGCACAGCCACCGAGTGCACACTGCTGTGGACTTCACTGGTTACATTTCTGTGAATCTTCCAAAACAGTGCAGGGAATTCGGTGTTACTGTGGTGCAAACATTATTCACAAACAAACCACTGACATTAGGATGTTCGGCAGTTATCAGTGCAGTTGCTGTCCAGTGAGTGGCAACTGAATACAGTACAGAACACTATCATTATGTGAAATCTCTCCCATCGCCCACACTCACTCTTTGTCATACTGCAGTTTGCTATCGTACACTTAATAGATGATACGAGAACGTGTGTACATCGGGAAAATATTCCCGGTAACTGTTCTTTTTAAAAATGCATTCATTACTACTAGAACTGCAAATGTGTCGTTAGTCTCGTGCGACTGCCGTAAAAGACAAAATGCACAAGCCAGTCTGACTTAATGACATCTTCGTGTGCTAATGTATATCTTATGAAAGTAAAATTCAATTGAGGAAACAAATTATGAGACAGACTCGCTGGCCAGGAGGCAAAATGTTCAGCACAGATATAAAAGTGACAACACTATCTTAGCTTTCGGAACTAACAGTTCCTTCCTTAGGGAGGACAGATGTGTAGGTTGGGTGCGGTTAAAAAGGTAAGGCAGATAACTCAGAACGGATTGCCTACTAAACTGTTCAAACTGGACGAATAAACTGGAATTAATGGCCTACGTTTTCATGTTTCTGGAGGGAGAAGGGGAGAGGGAGATGAAAGAGAGAGAACAATTACCACAGGAATGGAAAACATGAAACTTATCCAACATACACAAGAAGGGTGACAGGAAAATTGCAATGCTATACAGGACTGAGTGTAACAAATTCAGTTTCTGGATTATATACGAAAATTATAAAGGTGACAATCAAATCACAGATTGTGAATGGACATCAACAGAATGGATTCTGTGCCAGAAGATTATTCACAGACAATATGTTTTGCTTAAAACAGGGCACAGAAGAAAGACTGGCCAGGAATTTATACAGCCCCACACGGTTTTCAATTATTTAAGAAATGCTACAATAGCATTCCCTCTGTAAACGGCGGATTGTAACTTGAAGAGAATGGAGTGACTCCTTTATATGTTCTAGCTGTTAAGGCTTTATTTGGTGACACAAATTGTACAATTAAAGTAGATATTAATATATCTGATTCCAGTGATGAAAGGATTTTGGCAAGAATGCACGACAGTACCTACATTATTTAAAATATATTCGAATTCTGTCTTAAATTTACAGAAAACTTCTTGTAGAAGTATAGGTGTACGTATAAATGGAGACATGCTCTTCACTTGGCATTTTGCCGATGTCTGGGTCTTTTTTTTTTTTTTTTTTTGCAGAGAACTGCAAATGTGTCGGTAGTCTCGTGCGACTGCCGTAAAAGACAAAACGAACTACACAGTTAGAAAGTTGCACAGACAATATCGGAAATTGGGTTTAAACATCAGTTTAAAGAAAACTGAGTATTTCGTTATTGTGAGTGTGGGGCAACACCTGACTTCTAGATTTTGGGTTAGTAAGGTCGGTGAACTTGTATAAATATTATCAGGGTCTTGTCTAGTAAAAGTGAAATTAAGAATTGCAATGGCCAAGATAGAGAAACAAAGCTATGTACGGAACAGAAACATGGAAATAACGGAAAAATTTAAGAGGAAGTTATTATTAATGAAGATGCAATTTTAGATAGTTGCTGTAGGTTGACACTGCAGGACATAATTAAAAATTAAGACATACGTACGAGAATAAACCTGGCACCACTGTAACAGACACTATCTAAGGAAAAATTATCAGAACAGTGTGGATACGCACCATTTGGGTGAGAAGAGATGGCCTAAGATGATGAAATAGTTTCCAACTAATAGGCAAAGGCGATGCCCAAAAATAATATGGGAATAGGGAGTCAGAAGATCTGTGTCAGAGAAGAATTTGCAAACAAGAGGATTGGAAAGACAGGAGCCTTTGGAAGCCAGGATCTGAGAAACAACTGTCGCATTAAATCCCTTAATAATATGAGCCAGATATAAAGAACTAGGTGATTTCCATTTCACTAGTCCTATCACAGAGCTTCTTTACTTTTAGCAGTCACGTATACGAACAAAAAGAAGACCTAGCTACGGATAACTCTCGCAAACATATTTTTAGGTACTGCCGAAAATAAATTTTTTGAACTTTATGAAGACCTGACCAAATATGTCGTATAGATGACACACTTGTTCCGTTTGATGGCACTCTTGATGAAGCTAACAGATATTACTAACGGTATAATATGGTGTATAAAGTATCACCTTCAGCACAGGCCCCGAGGATGATGCGACTATTCATTTTTTTTTTATTTTTTTTTAATCTGAAGATCAAAAGAGACGGAGGTTCCCACCAGTTGAGTGTATACCAACAACACATTACATCTTATTGCATAATTCATAACTGCCCTCCACAGTCCCATGAAGAGGCATACTTATGGTCACTAATTGACAATTAATCAAATATTCTTTAAGTGAGGCAAATATTAGTAATGAATTACATACAATGAATAATTAATTATGACGTTACACACCAAGAAGCTGGAGGGACAAACTAGGAATACAGATCAGGTCACATTAGAAAGGAGTGAACAAAAGAAAAGATAGGTGTATAGTTTTATCATTAGTGGGATCACATCTCTCATAACATAAGTCATTTGTTTTGGAAAATTAGTCTGCAAATTGGCTTCACAACATACAACACTGTAGGGTCAAACATTATATAATACTTAGATAATCAGGCATGTAACATGTACGGAGTATATAAGATAAAATATAGTGACGATTAAGTTTTACGTGTGGCAAACCTCGAAAGGCTTAAATACGTGGCTTCGAGAATATATTAATGTCAGTGAGTCCAATTTCTCAGCATTTAGTGCTCATTTAAGAGAGTACAAGAATTCTGATAATGATGCTAAAGGTGTCACCATTCTTCACAAGGCAGGAAGATTACTGAATATCCTAGAAGAAACACACAAATGCTCTCATGACAAAACACCTAGGCAATGTCTTTAATGAACGAGAGTTAAGAAATAAGATGTACAATGCAGAACTGTAACAATGTTTTAATCAAATAGGTTCAGATTAGAGCTTTCTTCTGTTTTCCTGTATGTAAAATGGACCGAATTTGGCAAGATAACTTGTTTCGCCCTCAGATAACGTTCCAAGTCGACAACCTCGTTATATGATAAACACAGATTTTGTTGCATTACACCTGTCTTGCTCAGTATGTCGTTCGTGACAGTTAACATCATCGTTTTTATCTTTCTATATTCTGCCCTTATATACTATTTGTCTAAGAATGGTATTCATTATATACAGGGTGTCCCAGTAGGAACAGTCAATATTCGAGGATACGACAGGAATGATCATTAGTCTAGTAAACATGGGCACTTCATCTTTGATTTGTGAGAAAACACTCTTCTACTGCAAGGTCTTTGCTTTCCATATTTTGGAAGGAGGTATATGGATAAAACTGAGAAAAAAAACTGGCTAATAAACACGGACTCTAAATTGCACACCTTACGAGCTTCAGTAGAAGAGACACGTTTCAGAATAGCGAAGACAAACGAGTGCTCATATCTCTTAAGGTACAGATTTTAGATCCCATGTTTATTAGGCTTAATTGCTTCAATTAATTCGTGTCATATCTCTGAATATTGACTATTCCTTGTGGGACACCCTGTACAGGGGACACATATCACTGGTATTTCTAAATATGATCTTGGAGGTAACAAGAGGCCTGTAATATAGACTTGACCATCAGTTTAACATTTTCATCCCGTGACGTTAGGATACAATACGACCAAGAAATGCGGATGTCCGACAGCTATAACATGTACGCAAGACAACCTGTGTACTACACACGGAGAATGGAGCCTATTGTAATCACAGAGACATGATTACAATAAGATTTTAAATATCCACAGGGTTTTATATTTTCTAGTTCCATATTAATTTTAACATAATAAAGATTTCATACTTGACACATGCCATCTGATATAGGTGTAAACAACATGTAAGAAAACATATTTCTACTGCAATGTACACAAAATGTTGTGTCATTATAGACATTTATTTGTTTGTCGTCTGTATCACATGCCGCCGATGGTGAGTTACGTGCCCGAATGCCGATTTGGCAACTGAATATTTTACGCGCAGTCCATGGTATACATCAAGATGTATTTCAAGAAATATAAATTCAGTTATCCAGTGTGCATCTCGACAGTTTGGTTCGTCACAAAATTACACCTCGGGACATGAAGTTTACTGGAAGCCAGTTCATACAGACTTTCACAAACCACAAGTGTCCTCAGAACTTTGGTTCACAGAAAACAGCACTGCTGCCCAGAGCAGTTTGCTTGGTGAGCTTCTACACTTAAAAGCAGTTTTTGAAGCAAATGGGCATTATCGACAACAGATATGTAAGGTGGGCATAAGAATGACAAAGAAGTCACAGATAAGCTTCACGGCTTTCCTGCCATATGTGGGAAACATATTATCATCAAAAGTAGGTCATTTCATCACCTAGCACAAATTTAAAGCAGTTTTTTCACTCTCCAACAAAAACACCAACAGCACAAATTTAAAGCAGTTTTTTCACTCTCCAACAAAAACACCAACACTTTTAGGTTCTGTCAAAGGAGACTCAATGTCTCCTCAAGGATGGTATTTGTGAGGTGGTCCCTTGCGAGTGTGGCCTTTTAGACAATGGACTGGCTCATACGGTCCTTGTATGATGCAGGGAGCACTGTAGGAGCAAAAAACTGGCTGAGGCAGAGCACTGCATTGAGACTGGTTACTCTATGTGATACAAAAATGTCGAAATTCTACAACTGACTCTGTATTTTTGGAACTTAGTGGTGAAAGAAGCAATGGAAATTCATTTGGTGCAGAATTTAACTAACAGAGGTAGCAGTCTCAACCTGCAGAAATCATTGAATCCAGTACTTGCTTTCACAAACTTCCAAAGATGTCACTACAGCCAAGCTAATAATGATACGTGGATATTAAAGCACAGATATTAAAGCACAGATCGACCATGTAGCCACAGATTCAATTTAGGCTCGCTCTCTGTCACCAATCGACATCTCCGTGGTTTAAATCGTGGAACGAGTACTTTAGCTCAATCTGAAGATTTCCAAAAGGTATAGTGTCGAAATATTAGACGAAGAAGAAGAAGAAGATGATGATGATGATGATAGAGAATATACAGCTGTACTCGAAAAAATTTATGGATCATTTACCCAACACCCATCTCCAGCTCAAACTACTTAGAGTGAGAGAAGGAATTAGTCTAGTGGTAACACCAACAGCCTGTGTGTACTGCATGTATACAGATGGAACAACAGAATAACTATTTGCAGTAAAATTTAAGAGTGTGGATAGTTATCAGTTATGAGCACTTACGTTAGCAAGTTAAAAGTATATTATACGTACACTGACATCTAGATCTGTGCAGGCCTACTTGCAAGCACACACACACACACACACACACACACACACACACACACACACACAGAGAGAGAGAGAGAGAGAGAGAGAGAGAGAGAGAGAGCGCCCAAGTTGTTATCAAATAAGTAAATGCACAATGTAACTATGTAGAGTTTTTTTAGAATCTAAAAGAATGTTTCCAAGGAAACCTTTCACCAAATTGCCCTCTTCTGTGTAGCACACCTTATCTATAACCAGATTACTGAGTTATCTCTTAATTTATTAATTTAGGGTACGATTACCCTATGTTGCAGAATGGGGGGGGGGGGGAGGGGGGGGGGGGAGCGAATCATGCAAGGTGAAAAGAAAGAAAAAAAAATCTGTGTCTTCATAATATTGTGAAACTAATTGCTGTTTTATGCACTTACTTATGCTAATACCATGAACGTGGTCTGTGCGCTTCTGATGTACTAAAGGTGCCTTTTCAAGGGGGGGGGGGGGGATAAGTAATGGTGCCTCAGTGTAAAAGAAACAATGAGAGGTTCCCTGTCATTGGTTTTACACAAGCAGGACCAGTTTAGGGCCTAAGTGACACAAGTACTGCTTGGGGTGCAAGGGGTACTCATAGTCTAGATCTATTTTTGAAAGTTTTACCAAAAACCCAAGATGGGCAGGTGAAGTACGTGAGAGAGTGGGAAAAGGTGGGGAGGGGGAAGGATGGGTGAGTTTATGGTGCTGGTGCCAAACAATATGTTGTTTCTGTGGAAACATGTTCTCAAAGTGACCATGTTCACAACACAAAGAGTCTGCCAATACATTTTCAGGATGAGTGGAAGTTACACCGTATTATGAAAACACAGTTACTGTAAAAGTAAGAGACCTGTTAAGCTGCATCATATAGATCCACCAATCACTCCTGAAAAATGCTTTTACCCGACTGTAGATGATTCAAACAAGAAATTGCAGTTGCCTTTGCACAGTTACCAAAAATGAAAAATGAAGGCCTGTCCATCTTGCACCTTCTGCTTGTTATTTTTCCCCTCTTCCTCTTCCTTTTGGTAAAGGAACTATTCAAGAGTTCTACACAGTAGGCGAGCAACAACTTCCTATTGAAAGTTACTTGTAACTTCTATTAATCAGTTTATGCTTATGTAGAATTTCAGCGCACAACTATATGATTGTAAGGAACAACGTGTTTTTGCTTAGTCTGTTCTAGGAATCTTTCTAAAAGTCATGATTTGAGGAAGGTGCTCCAAATGAAATATATATTAAACAAAACTTATGCACCCAACCCCGATATTTTTTTATATTTCACTAAATACAATGACAGACTTATGCTAAAGGAATAATGACAGAATATTAGACACTCACTTTCATAATGGAATAGGAAACTGCAGCAGTCATAAATATCATGTTAGATTTGTGACTAGTAAGGCTTGGCTGCTCTCTCTCTCTCTCTCTCTCTCTCTCTCTCTCTCTCTCTCTCTCTCTCTCTCTCTCATATATATAGGTCTCATCCAGTCAGGTATCTTATATCAGCTCACACTCTGCCACAGAGTGAAAATTCATTCTGGAAAAAAAGCCTGAAAATTTTGGATTTTGGTCCCAGTATGTCCTGTCAATTAACACACAACAATAGAGGCGATTGAAGAGCTCTGCCAGTCCTGTGATGAGTTTTAACATTCCACTGTCTACTAGGTCACCCTTACAGATTTGTATGCCACAAAGCGAATGTACTACACACACATCTATTAGCGCAGACATTATGAATGTTGTACCTCAGAAACAAAATAAAAGGACATGCAACAACTCACAGTAGGTAGCATGTCTTTATCTTGCCTCCTCCAGCACAAAATCTGAGAAAAGGGCGCATTCAGACCACATTTTAAATTTTCCAAACAAGAATACTCACACCAGTGACTGCACAGAATAAATATATGGAGAAATCCTGCAAATCTACCAATGCGAAGGCTAATGACACGAATAATGAACATTATCTGGGAATGCACAACTTATATTACTTAACGGAGTATTCTAAACATTTAATTTTTTGTAAAAATCACCTACGTTAAATCTTTTTACCCCAACATGCTGGCTATAAATGAAACTATTTTGACTCTTGAAATCTAGGTACACGTTTAATGTTAACAACATGCATGTCAACAAATGAATGAATGTATTAATATTAATATGGAAACGAATGTCACAAATTTAAAAATCCCATTCATTTCTTGAAGCAGAGAACAACAAAAAGGATTTCACATGAGCAGCTCACAAAAACTTATATAAATTAAATGTTATTATGGTGGGTAAAACATTCACTATTCTGAAAATGTACCTAGAATTCAAAAGTAATAATGTGGAAAACAATTAATAATCCTATATGTTCAGCAAAGCCTGGTACATAAGGCACTATGTCTGTATCTGAGAACACCTTTCAGATAAAAAATTGATATCACATTATTGGCACCACAAATGCTTGCAAATATTGGATTCTTGTCATACAAATTATCAGATTAGTTTCAAAACACCGAATTTCTAGTTTCAGGTGTACTTTTTTTGAAATTTGCTTATTGATTCTGCAATGGAAGGAAAGTATTATATGGGGGGGGGGGGGGAAAAGACAAAACCCTATTACGCGAAGATTGATATTTTTAACACACTGTTAATTTCCTTTCAGTAGTAAACTGTTAAAATTCCACAATTCTTTATGATTTCAAAGCTAGAAAGTCCTATTTTTCTTTCTGTACAAAGTTTGGAAGCTCTGTGCCATTACATACACGATTGTGATTAAAATGTGAGGTACAGTTGTAAATTACAAAGAGCACACTTTCATCAAAGGCAAAGTTGCTTTTCTTCAGGGCTCAATAAGCAACCAGTTGTATCAGGCATAGGGAAACACAAAATTCACATTAAAAAAAAATGGTGTTATGACGACCGCAGATCAAAAGGGATGAAAAACAGAGAAATGCCAGAATGACAATACGTGTTGTAAATTTTGCTAGTATACTGACGAAATACAAGAGCGTCTCCTCCTACTCCACGTGGGCACCCGGGACCTCCCCGAAGCTCGTATGGCCGGTCTCCCGGGCGTGCGCCTGTGCCTCGGCTTGCCCGCGCAGCGACACCCGGCACTCGAGGCAGCACAGCGTGAAGCGCTCCACGTCTGTGAACTGCCGGCTACTCTTGGCCTCGCGTGCCAACTGTTCCGCTTCCAGCAGCACGCGGTCGTCCGATGTCGGGAAAATTGTCTGGATGCTGTCGCCCTGCACAGAGAAATTCTTTGCCTGTAACATGTTACCTATTCTATTAGATATTTTACTAATAAAATGAAACTGCACCATTTCCTTACTGTTCTATCTACGTTGTTCCCTGGGTACAGTAAGAATCTGGGTTGCTTTCTCGGGCTTGTTTTTGTGCTAAGTTCTCGGTAACGGTCTTTTTGGGCCACGGGTATGGAAACGAGACTGTGAATCGTGTTGTGGAGTGCTGAATGTTTGTAAGATTTTGGGTGTAAAGAGGAAGCTGAGAATCTTTCTTGTAAATTTTAAGTTTATGGTTTGTATTTTTGTATCAGTAAATTCGACCCAGGAAATTAATGGCGAAACCCCCTAATTCCTACTGATCTTTATTGTGATAAGTCACTAATTCATATTTTCCAAGAATGTCTGGAGTTGCTTTGTGGAATCTCTCCACACACAAAGAATATCATCAACATACCTGCATCGATACACTACACATTTTTACAATTTGCCAGTTGTAAGATGTACAACAGCTGTACATTTTTTTGCAACAAATTTTGGTACATTTTGGGCCATCTTCAGGGTGCACAGAAACATGATTGGGCTATCAATTCACAATAATTTGCATTCTGTTTTCAAATTGGTTATAGAGATCCTAAATTGGAAGTAAAATAATTGCACATCACTCTGAAGTACGAGGGTGAGTCAAACGAAAACCTTAAATATTTTTTTAAATGTTATTTATTGTGCAGAAGTGGTACAAAGCTGCATCACTTTTCAACATAATCTCCCCCACACTTAATGCAAGTCCTCCAGCGCTTACAAAGTGCATAAATTCCTTTAGAAAAAAATTCTTTTGGTAGTCCACGCAATCACTCGTGCACCGCGTGGCGTACCTCTTCATCAGAACGGAACTTCTTTCCTCCCATTGCGTCTTTGAGTGGTCCAGACATATGGAAGTCACTTTGGGCAAAGTCTGGTGAATTTGGTGGATGAGGAAGACACTCAAAATGCAGGTCTTTGATTGTTGCAACTGTTGTACAGGCAGTGTGGGGCCTTGCATTGTCACACTGCAAAAGGACACCTGCTGACACCAATCCATGTCGCTTTGATTTGATTGCAGGCTGCAGATGATTTTTTAGGAGATCTGTGTATGATGCACTGGTGACAGTGGTCCCTGTAGGCATGTAATGCTCCAAAATGACGCCTTTTTCGTCCCAAAAGAGAGTCAGCATAATCTTCCCTGCTGACGGTTCTGTTGGAAACTTCTTTGGTTTTCGTGGTGAGGAATGGTGCCATTCGTTGCTTGTTCTCTTCATTTCCGATTGGTGGAAGTGAACCCAGGTTTCGTCCCCAGTAACGATTCTCGCAAGGAAGGTATCACCTTCTCGTTCAAAGTGCCGAAGTAGTTCTTCACAAGCATCAACATGTCATTCTCTCATTCCAGGAGTCAGCTGCCGTGGCACCCATCTTGCACACACTTTGTGAAACTGGAGTACATCGTGCAGAAGGTGGTGTGCTGACCCACAACTAATCTGTAAACATGCTGCAATATCATTCAGTGCCACTCGGCAGTTTTC